>NW_015114935.1:30132-42393 GCF_001443285.1 Poecilia latipinna
AAAGACCGGGGCAGGGAATTGAATCCAGAACCTTCTTGCTGCAAGGCAACAGCTCTACCAACTCCACCACTGTGCAGCCAGCAAAAATACAGAAATCATAAAATGTTTCGCTTTATAAATGCATAAGCAAAACATTTTCTAAGCATATTTAAACTAAGGGGCTTTCCAGAAAATGCTAAAGCTATCAGTAATCACCCTCAATAAATATAATCTGCATCTTCATTTTTCATGATACAGTAAATAAATATTAAATATCTTGCTTTGGTCATCAGGGAATTAAAAATTCACTTGAGCCTAAAATAAAATAACTATACAGTTCTTTTAGGATAAAAAAAAAGTGTCAGCAGCCATTATTTCAGATGTCTATAAAGGCATCTGAGTTTCACAGTACACATCCTGTCCAGGCTCCTCCTCGAACGTCACTTTGGCGTCATCAGCATCCAGCTAAAATAAACAAAAAATATGGGATTTATGCATGCAACAGAGCAATTTTTCACCATTAAATAATAAAAGGACTCTTACACATTTCATTTCCAGTTCGGTGAAGAGATGTCCAGTCATGATCATTCTGAGAGGGATGGTGAGGATGAGAACGAAGGGAAGAGCAAGAGATATCGGGCTGGACTTTACGAGCCACAGGATGCCGAGGCAAACTACCTGGATGGCCGTGTACAGGTGCATTCGTCCTGTGCTTACCTGTGTTAAACATACACAGATATCAGTCAAGCAAATTGGGTCCTAAATATGATCAATCAATCAATCAATCAAGTTTATTTCTATAACATATTTTAACAACTAGGCAGTTCAAAGTGCTTTACATAATAAAAACACATCAACAACTGAAACAAAAATTTTCACATCAGAATTTTGATTAATGTTTCATTAATTGTGGTTCAAAAGCAACTCTAACCAGGTGAGTTTTTAGTCTACTTTTAAAGGAACTCAGTATTTTGGATATTTTACAATTGTCAGAAAGTTTGTTCCAGATTTCAGGTGCATAGAAGCTGAATGCTGCTTCTCCATGTTTGGTTCTGGTTCTGGGGATGCAGAGCAGAACCAGAAGACCTGAGGGGTCTGGAAGGTTGATACGGCAGCAGCAGATCTTTGATGTACTGTGGTGCAAAGCCATTAGTGATTTATAATCTAACAACAGCATATTAAAGTTTATTCTCTCAGTGTAGGGACTTTAAAACTGGTGTTATGTGCTCTATCGTCCTTGTTTTAGTCAGAACTTGAGCAGCAGCGTTCTGGATCAGGTATCTACATGTCTTTGGATTCGCTTCTTTCCTGCATTTTGCTCTTCAGCTCCTGTGAAAATGGGGGAGTCTTACTCTGGTGGCGTAAGGCTCATCTGGATGGTATTTCTTTGGAATGAGGAGAAGCAGCATGCGATCCCACAGCTGGATGCCATTCAGTGACGTCACTCCCATGTAGAGGAAGATCCCAAACAGAGCTGACATGGGAATCAACTTTAGGATCGGCTCCATTAGAATTGACAGACCTGGATGTACAAGGATATGTTTTTATAAAGGAATCTTCATTTCCACAAATCAACACCTGAGACGAAGACAATAAGCAGGACCTACCAACAAGCAGAGCTACCACAATGCCACTGATTCGCTGCTCCACTACTCTCTCTATCTTGGGTTTCGTTCCTTTGCTCATGACCGTGAGAGCGTTGGCGTGGGTTACAGTTCTGACCGTGGCAGCGCTCAGCCAAGGCACACCAAATATGGCGCTGAGTCCTCCCATGCCGACCAAAACCAGCAGGTCAAAGTGGAACCCGGAGCCTTTGGCCATCTTCCGCTCAGGTTTACTGATGATCAGACTGCTCAAAGACAGGAGGGATAAATCAATATAACCAAAGGCCGCACTCTCTGGTGCTAAAGATCTAGAGGCAAACTACAAAACCTTTCCACTTTATAAACACAAATGTCAAGATATTTTGTTTGGATTTTAAGTGGCAACAACACAAACTAGGTTGGGATTTATTCAGCTTTTCACAGGTTTTCCCCCAGCCAGTCGCTGTGCAATAAACTCTGAGAAGCTAAAAGTATTCCTCATAGCATGATGCTAATGCCTCCATGTTCTTCTGCAGTGAAGATGCATTCAGGGTGATGGTCAGTGTTCGTTTTTCAAAACACAGCGTTTTGGCAAGTAGGCCAGGAACATCTGTTTGATCTGAATCAATGATAACATAATTTTATAGATGTTTATTTTACCCTCTTCATTGTGACTTTTGGCAAATGTAAATAGGACGAGTATTGGATTTTCTTCAGCAGTAGATTTATTTTCACCAAAATTGTGGATTGCACGGTTAATAGTCATGTTGACAGATTCTCCCTGAGCTCCTTCAAAATTACCATGGTGGTTTAGAGAGAAAGGGGCTGAAAATACTTTTTTTATTTGCTATAAAAAATATGTAAATAAGAAAACATATACTTCTAACTTCTTTGTGTTGGTCTGTCACATAAAATCTGACTAAATTACCTTAAAGTTTGTGGCTGTAGCAAAGTGTGGGAAACGTCAACAAATGTATCTGTTTTTGCAGGACACTGCAACTCACGTAGTGATCTGAGACTCCAAGAAGATGAGAATGAAGATAAGCAGAGCAGGAACGCAGGATGCAAACATCAACCATACGGGAAAAGATTTGTGCTCCCCAAAGGGATTGATAAGCCAGCCTCTTTTGGCCGGATTGGACACCGTCAGGCCTTTAGGAACAACCAGTTTCTGCACATAAGAAGTAAAATGCTGTCAGTTCAGGGCATTAGAGGTTTACTGTCTGTCTTTTAAACAATGTAGAAGCTTTGAAAGAAAAGTCCAACCTGAGTGTAGGTATCCTCAATGTTATAATCTACAACAATCATGAGGAAAATTGCAATGGGAACTCCAAAGTCGCCAAGCAAGCGCCTGACCTGAAGAAGAGAGGCCAAATCCAAAACAGTTGGTTATTAAATCCACTTCCATACTGCAATAAATCGATTTTATTGATCCATCACCAACTCTAAGATGAAGTAGAATTGATCAAGCTAAGCAAAGTTTTTTCTTATTACAAGAATAAAGTCATAATGTTACAAAAAGAAAGTTGCAGTAATACAAGACAAGTCAAAATAATATGGGAACAATGTCAGTATTAGCAGATTGAAGCCATAATATTTGAGGAATGATGTAGAAATTTTAAGAGAACTCTAATACAAAAAAATAACATTAAAATGGGGAATTTTTAGCATCTGGTGAAGTTATACTTTGGTATCGATTTTACAAATACGGACATGCAATTCAAATAAACTTGATTGATAAATACTTAATCTTTTAACACATCAGCATCAAATTATGAGTAGCAGGACTTTGAAATGACTAAGAAAACATTTAATTTTGAAGAAAACCACACAAACTGAGCTGCTCACATCAGATCTTAACAACCCTAAAAGCTTTTTTCTTAAAAAAAAAACAAAAACCTTAAGACATTTTGATATAGTCAATATTTTGACTGTATTCTCTTTGTAGCCTGGCCCTAATACTCCATTATACAACTCTCAGAAGAGATGATTGAAAAGAAAGCCACACTTTCTTTTTTAGAAAATAGAGTGAGATTTATTTTCTTAAAATTGGAAATAAGATCTGGTATGAAAAAATATAAGATCTCATTTTTAAACTCAAAATAAAACCTGAAAAATAACCAGTTATAATAATAACGTAAAAGGTCTTGACCGTCGTGCGATGACTCACATTTCCAGGAAGGAAAGTCCCGTTCTTGAACTGCCGCAGGAAAAACGCGATGAAGAAGCAGCCAAACATGAGGCACATGGAGAGCAGGGCCGTGTTCGGGTACGGCGGCTTCACGGTGTTCTCAATCACCGTTGTGTTTCCGGTTTTGTTGTCGTACGTGGTGATCCACTCCACCCTTGGGTGCCAGGGATTTTCCAATGTTGCATTCACATGATCATAATTCATAATCAGCGGATGCGCCTTGAAGATCTGAGAAGAAGTTGACAGAGAGTTAACAAAGAGATGTAAGATGATTTATTTGAGGAGGGAGAATACGTCTTTGAGTTTTTGTTTACCCTTCCTAGCTTGGCAAAGGTTTCATAAATGAAGATGATGGAGATGAGAATGGAGAAGATTTCCTGGGTGAAGCGTGAGATGTAGCGCACCAGAAAGCTGCCCTCAAAGGCGACAATGATCACCACGATGATGACGAGCCACACCCCGACCCACACCCTCCCGACGATGTACTCGATGTCCTGGGACTTACAGAACTGAACGAAGGAAATTAGGGATGAAGTGAGCCGCGACCATGATCAAATGTTTTTAAAACCCGACAGGTAAAACTCACAGCAAAGAAGGCCTCTTCGAACACCAAAAGAGGGCCGGAAAAACCGATAACCAGGATGGGCTGAGCTGCGACAAAGCAGAAGATGATACCCTGGATGCTGGTGGAGATGAGGAGCTCCGGCACACCCATCATGTTCTCCACCTTATCAGCTACACAGCGAAACGTTTAAAAGTTATTCAGGGGCTCTATCTGGAAAATAAAACCAGATTTCGATTTGGTTACACACCCAGCAGGCCTCCGAAGGTGATGGCAGGAGACAGAGCAGCAAAGTAGATGAAAATAATGGCGGCCAGAGCCTGGGCGTTCAGGGCATCTGTAAGGTCGCTCTTGTAGTATTGGTAGCGTCTCTTTATGTCTCGAATCATCCCGCCGAATGGCCGGCCGGTGCGTGAGAGCGGATCTTCAACAGAAGCCGCGCTCGCTATAGAAACTGCAGAGAAATGCCGTCAAGTTAAAGCTGCTCCCAAATCTCTATGTTGGTGAACATATTGGTCTTAACATGAGGAAATTAAGTAAATATGAACAAGTTCTGTCTTGTTTTTCTAACTACATGTGCTGCTTTTTACCCACAGATGCACAGAGTACCCAAAGATTGTACTCAAGTAAAATTAAAATATAGCCGTCCAAGAAATTACTCAAGTAAGAGTAAAGAAGTATTTGGCTCAAGTACTGAGTAACAGATCAAACGATCAATTATTTTTATATTTAAAAATTACATAATCAGACAGACCAAAATATAAAATTAAATGGAAATTTTGGTATTTTAAGTAACAAGATGACAAAAATTCGTATAAATAAATACAAAAATAACAAATTTAGGCAAAATAAATATTTTCCAAATCAATTTCTTTCAATATAAAACTGAGCTGTTGAAATATGTTTGATTTTCAGTCAAGTAAGAGAAGCAATGCTTTGTAATAAAATTACTCAAGTAAAAGTAAAAAGTACAGCATAGCAAAAACACTCCTAAAAGCACATTTAAAGAAAAAGTTACTAATGTAGCTGTAACTGAGTAAATGCATCTAGTTGCTACCGAACTCTGCACATTTAACCTGAACAGTGAGCGTATGCTGGGATCAAGAGTGAGAAATCCACAGTGTCCTGCTGCGTCAGCACTGGGAATGGTACTTCTGCTTCTCTTGCTGTATTTCTGTTTATTTATAAATAGTTAAGGATCAACTGGACGTATGGAAATTACATGTTTATGAACAACTATTTATTGATTTAATGCTTTCTAAATGCTCCCCCCTGTTCATATAACTATAAACCAAATTGACCATCCTGGTTTATCTGGTTATATTGTGTTAAATATGTAGTAATTCAATCCCAGAGAGATATTTCCCCTTAGATGTGATGAAAGTTTTCACCAATCATTATTTAGCAGCTTGTCCGATTCACTCGTGCTAATAATCAGTGGTGCTGCTGTTTATGGTTTGGTACAACATTTATTAGCTCCACTGGTTGAAAAAAAAGCTGAAAAAGACTTAAAATTAATGGCTGCTATAAGTAAGTGAAGATTGCACTCTTTGTGGCTGTTCTCTAAACACTGAATATTTTCACATCCCTTACCAGCATACCCAGCATACCCACTGAGTTTGGTGACATGGTAAACAGGGATTCTCCATCTTTGTTCCAGTTTCACTTGTTTGAAACTGCTAAGTCATGGCCATAACTGTTTATATGGGCAACATATGTTTGAGCTTCTGACAAAAAAATATCCATAAATCTGCAAGATTTATCTAAGTGTATATTGAAATATGACTCAGGTACATTTTCAAATATGAGTGTGAGATCATGCTCCTGCAGTAAAATATAAAATTTCTTTGCACATCTTTACCAGAGGTGGTTTTAAAAGTAACTCTCACCTCTGCGAGCTTTGGAGTCCCTCCGGAGCGTCAGGTCTTGAGAGTGCAGTCTGTCCTTCAGGAGTTTCTTCTGAAAGCTGATGATGGAGCTGAGCATCCCTTCATTCTTGATTTCAGTGGGTGGGATGACAATGCTGCAGTCGATAAAATCCACCAAGGCATCCGTTAGCTCCCTGGTCGTCTTTGCTTGAAAGGCCTCCTGGTTAAAAACCTCGGATGGAGAAAGTGGGGAAAATTTTGTAATTTCTCTCACAAATAATTTGATATATAAAACTCGGTATGTTCGGCAAATGTCTCACTTTGTCAGCCATCAGAGCGGCCATGGCTCGGCCAGTCTCGTGGTAGTCCAGGTCAACCTTGCTTGGGCCAATCAGAACAAAGACGAAGCGAACGGGAACCGGGGCCTCCAGAGCCGAGTCGAGGGCCACCGCTTCCTTCAGCCGCACAAAAACAATCGTGGCTTTCTCCAGAAAGTCCAAGGCTCCTGGTCAGAAAGAGACACAGTAAATGTTGTGTTTGAACTTTGATAAAATAAAAATGTCGGCCGTAAGAAACCAGTTCCGTCACTGCAAGAAGGCAAAATAAGAATAAAAATTGGAGCTCACCTACGAGCACCATGCAGGCCTCAACGTGATCGGATTCATCTTTCTGAACAACGCAGAAAAAAAACGAGTCAAAAATATATACTTTATCTTTAAGAAGGAGGTGAGTAAAGTACCCAACAATTGTACTGGAGTAAGAGAAACAGTGAGATTAAAAAGTCTTTGGTAAAAGATCTGCTATTTTTGTTAAAGTTTTCTTTTTGAAAAATATTTTGTCTTATTATGTTATTTTTTGTTACTTAAAATACCAATATTTCCACTTAATTTTTTATTTGGTTCGTCTGAGTAATTTTTAAATATTATTAAATGATTGATAATTTGATCAGTTACTCAGTTCTTGAGTACTTGAATATACATTTTACTAAATATTTGTTTACTCGAGTCATTCCTTGGCTGCCTACATTTCACTTTTGCTTGAGTAAAAATATGCTGAAGCAGCGCTACTCCTTACTCGAGTACAATTTTTACTCTGCTCACCTCTGAATAAAAGTAAAAAGTATCAATCCAAGAAATTACTCAAGAAAGAGTAAAAAAGTATTTGGTAAAAGTCTGAGTGACTGATCAAATCATAAATCATTTAATATTTAAAAATTGCATAATCACATAAATAAAACATTTATTGAGAATTTTTCATTTTAAGAATGAACATTTTTTCCAACAAATTAACATAATTAAATGTAACTAGTTACAACCCAACTCTGCGTATATGTTGCTGTATGCTCTGCAGCAGTAAAACCAAAGACGTCTCATAGAGGAAAAATGCTTTCCTCTATGAGGAATTGAAAGAAATAATATCAGAGATTATTCTGAAAGGCAGCCTCATTGTTTTATCAGAAGGAACTTACTCTCTCCCTGACTGAAAACCTGTGCAGGTCCGTCCCATCGGTCAGCCTTTGGCTCTCTGGGTCAGTGGATTCACTGCAGGCAGAAACGTCACAAGCTTAAAGCTTTTTCTTCACATATATAATGCACACAGGTTAGTCAATTAAATCTTCTCATTTAAATTTCCAAAAAAAAAAAAAACAATCTGAGGACCTTGATGTGTCAAAGAGACTTACAGATATTTTTGTCTAGTCAGCAAATGCAGAAAAAGAAACAGTCGTTTAATAAATAAATAACTCAATCCATTCTACTTATTTGGTTAAACAAGGGGTCAACAATCTTTTAAATGCAAATAGCTATGAAATAAATTGTGTCCAAAGACCCCAAATAATAAGAAAAATGTAAATATAGATATTTTCTCGATAAAAGTTTTATTTTGAAAGCTATAGCTGCTTAGAAAACTTAAATGTTATCTTTTGATTAAATAAATTATCTTGTCTTTAACACTCTGATCATTTTTGTGTTTTCATGACCCTTCTGTCATAAAACTACACCCCAGAATATTATATTGATTTAAAAATAAATAAAATCATATTTTGAAAATGGTTTTATTCTTTTCCTTCAAATCGGAGTAATACCTAACATGATAGCATGCCTTCTCGTCCAGCATCAGTGTCTGACCTCACAAATGCTCTTCAGGAACAATATTCAAAGACACACTTTGAAACATCAGAGCTGAAGCTGTCACAACTCCAAAGGAAGGGAAAATAACAAGATACCAAAACTTTTGCAATATATTGTAAATTTGAATTTCTTAATTTCTTGTATCGTTAAAAAAAAAGTTCTTAATTCTGCTTTTAACATGCAAGGTAACTATTGTCCAGATTTGTTGCCTTGCAGGCAGATTGTTTGGTGGTCAGTGATGGGTTCCCATAATCACAGGTTTGGGCGTTACAGCAGCAACTTTCTCTAACTAAAGCAGTTAAACCTGAACCTCCTGAGTGGAGCTTTGGTTAATTGCCTGAGCTGAAAGCCTAAATGTAGGTCACCGTGTTTGAGTCACTGCCGGGTGGCGTCTCAAAGGATACCTGCGGTTTTGAAGGAGAGCGTTCAGCACACCTTCGCGGTCTCCAGATCTAATCTCTTTCTTGCTAACCATCTCGCCAACCATCTTCTCAGCGATGGCAGCCAAAGTTTTCTCCTCGCAGTCGAAGATGGTCACAACTTGGGAGGAGAAATATTAGAAGACATGTTAATAACACGAGGAAAATCATCCGCTTTAGCATCATTTTGCAAAAGCGGAATTCAAAAAATCTGTTATATTTACTGTACTTTTGAGAAAAAAATGCGTGCAATGCAAATGTTGCTAGACTTCTGAATTTGAAGTACACTGCAAAAATACAAAATCTTACCAAGTATTATGGTCTAATTTCTAGTGCAAAATAAGAAATAAGACAAAATTATTTCACTTACAACAAGATATTTTCCACAAATCTGGAATAAACTTTCAGAAAACTGCAAAACAGCTGAAACACCGAGTTCCTTTAAGTCTAGAGTAAACACCCAGCTGTTTAGAGTTCCTTCTGAAACATAATCAGTGAAACATTCATCAAAAATCTGTTGTGTAACAATGACAAAATATAATGTTTCGATGCTGACTGTGTTCTATGACTTTGTACTTTTGTGTTTTTATGATGTAAAGCCCTTCGAAATGCCTTACTACTGAAATGTGCTATACAAATAAATGTTAATTTGATTTGATAAGTGAAATAATCTGCCAGTGGAACTAATATTTTTTAACAATATTAAAGATTATTGACTTAAAACGAGCTCTTATAACTTGCTGAGAAGTTACATGTAAGTTTTGTCTTATTTCAAGCATATTAAGATATTTTCACTAGAAACCAGACCAAAAATACTTGGTGAGATGTTGTGTTATAAATGCAGATGTCAATACAACAAAACCCTAAATCAATATTTAAACCTCTAAGGGACACAGACACCTTTTAAAACACATTAAATATTCCCAAAGAGACACGTTTTTAGAAATGTTAGCACACACTGACCGGTGTTCATGGTGCGCCGCAGCTGGATGAGGCTCTTGAAGGTGAGGTAGGAGATTTGGGAGGATGCCCAGACCCCAGCCTGCGGGTCCAAGCTCTCCTCGTAGCCCGCCCATCGGCCCGTCTCCTGCCAGTAGCCCTGCTGCTCCTGCTCCTTCATCTCCGCCTTCTGCTTCACACACCTGTGAGCGGACAGACGCACGTAGAGCTGAGGACATGATGGAGCCGCTGGTGAAACGAAGAGCTGCACAGGGCTGGTGGATGAACTGGAGCTGCGCCGCCTACAAGCGCAGCCTGGGCATGTGGTTTGCAGCTGAGGTTTCTGTGACCACTTCATGTACGTGAAGGGCCGTCGGTCAGATAAATGACGGACAAGACAGTGGCTTGTTTGTAATAAGTAGAGAGCGCAACCAGAAAGATCTGCTTCCTCTGAGCCTGATATTGACGTAAACTCTGGTTAAAACAAGAGAGTTATTAGAAATCTAATTCCGATTTTTCTTCATGCAGTTAAAACATGAACGTGGTTCTTCTGTAATTACTCAGCTGATTCATTTTCCTGTATTTTTTTTTTGTTTGTTTTAGGTTTTATTACCTAAGTTTTGGGGGGTTGGATGACAGGAAAAGCATCAGTAACATTTAAATGACTGAACTTTTGATCTAGTTTTAGTGCAAATATCTTAGCATACTTGAAATAAGACAAAATTAACTTACAATTAACGTTTCAGCAAGATATAGCAGCTTGTTCTAAGTAAATAATTCCACTGGCACATTATTTCATTTATAACCAGCACTTTTTCATCAATATTTAGCAACTACTGACCGAAAACAAGCTCATATATCTTGCTGTAAAGTTAATTGTAAGTTAACTTAGTTTTATTTCAAGTGTACTATGATATTTGGATTGAAACTAGACCAAAACTACTTGTTTTTGCAGTGCGCTGTACATTTTTGTGCAGCCTCCTTTACTCTGACACACCTAATTCAAATCCAGTTTAAACAGCTGTCTCCAGTTGTCTCCAGACTTCAGATTTTTTTAAGTCTGAAGTCGCAGATTAACCCAGAAAAGGATTTAGAGCAAACCCAGAGAAGGATATGTAAAGCAATTTGAATTGCCTTGTTGCTGAAAATGTGCTATATAAATAACATTGCCTTGCCTAAGTGCTCTAGGAAGGCCTGGCCTAAGTACTCTAGGAAGGCCTGGCCTAAGTACTCTAGGAAGGCCTTGCCTAAGTACTCTAGGAAGGCCTGGCCTAAGTACTCTAGGAAGGCCTGGCCTAAGTACTCTAGGAAGGCGTCTGAGGTTTGGTAATTAAGTTAAGTGAATGGAGAATGAAGCATGGGAATGGCAGCATAATGCTGTGAGGATGCTTTTCTTTAACAGAGTCGTGGAAACAGGTCAGAAGTCGTTATAAAAACCCTCATGCGCCACCATGTCTGGGTCTATTACACAAAATCCCAACCAAATACAACCAAGTTTTGATAAAACAATGGAAACACTCAGTGGTGCGTGAATACTATTGCAATGCCAATATGCTTGATAGAGGGCAACGAAACTTTCTGCCGAGGTTCAGTTGAGTTCTTTTCAAGCACGTTGGATTACCGTGACCTGGATCACTGGAAGACTTCAGAGACGACTGGATCAGATAAAAATCACCTTCATGCTTTACTGCAAGACCCAAACACACAAGATATTATGGGTGTTGTTTTCCCGCAGAGCGGCAACAGGTACAACACTGAATTATGTCAGTCGTGTCCGACAAACTGGACATGGATCAAGAGGAATCAGGAAGGTGACGCTTTGTGTCTAAAGTAAACATGGTGGCTATCCTGTTTCAGGAGGAAACTGGCTGCAGGGTCTGCTTCGTCGCTGGTTTCTGTCAGCGGCGTGAACGACGGATCACCCTGGACAACGACTTGTTTGCACTGTCAATACGTCTTGAGTGGTCCGGTATGCGCTGCGTACCTGGCAGTCTTCCACTGGGAATTCGGATGGAGGTTGTCTTCCTTTCTGCTGAAAGAAACATTATTGAGCAAATTAGAGATAATTTAGAAAATGAACATATGAATATGGTCAAGTGTTTGAGAGGGAGTTTATCCAGAGTGTAGCGGTTGACCTCCAGTCCACAAAGTTGGGTAAACAATCCAAAACTTACACTCAAGTAAGAGTAGCAGAACTACTTTGTCATATTTTTTACTCAGTTACATTTACTTGAGTAACTTGTTGGATATAATGTACTTTTAGGAGTATTTCTACTACGCTGTACTTTTGAGTAATTTTATTGTGAAGTATTTCTACTGTTACTTGAGTAAAGTTTCTGGATTTTCTACCCACTGAATGAAAAACAAACATGTTTTAACCAAAACGTCACCAGACACAGACACACAGCTGCAGTTTTTGTTAAAGTTTCTGAAGTTTTTGTTGAAAGAAACTGATTTGGGAACTTTTCTTTTACATGATTTTATTTTTTTAATTATATAAATTGTTGTCGTTTTTATCCTTAAAATACCAATATTTCCACTTAACTTTATATTTTGTTCCATCTGATTATGTATTTTTTAAATATTAAATG
>NW_015114935.1:46300-89661 GCF_001443285.1 Poecilia latipinna
TAAAATTATTCAAAAACACAGCATAGTAAAAATACTCCTAAAAGCACAATATATCCAACAAGTTACTCAAGTAACTTTAAGTTTGTTTTTCTTTCAGTGGGTAGAAAATCCAGAAATTTTACTAAAAGTTACAGTAGAGATAATAAACCATTATCATAATAAAATTACTCAAGTAAAAGTAAATAGAACAGCATGGTGAAAATACTCATAAAAGTAACTTTTTCAAAAAGTTACTCAAGTAAATGTAGTTGAGTAAATGTAACTAGTTACTACCCAACTCCCAGAGCAAACTTGAACAAGTCCAAGTCTTAAAACTTGCCGTCTCCTATTAAAAACATTTTATAACATGAAAAAAATGAAACACATTTTGTTCGTTTGTGCCATTTTTCCATTGCAGTTGGATCAAATCTCCGTTGTGTTTACATAGTTTGTATTTTATCTGAGATCAAACCTGAAGTTTTATGTAACAACAAAAAGATTTATTTCCAAAACACAGCTGTTCAAAGAGCAGACGATTCAGAAGATTAAACTGGGATGATGCAGCTCGACCGTGAGTCTGGGGTTTGTACCGGGCAACGCTGCATGCTGAGGACGTTTTGCATGATCTCTTACTCTCTGAGGACCGATAGGGTTCATATCGCCGACAGCATCCTGCAACTTTTAGATGTTTCTTTGGTTTTTTAACAGAATTCACACAAAATGTCTAAGGACCTAATTATATAAATCAGGTGTGTTGAAGTAGAAACGCATCTAAGAGTTGCAAGATATTGTCCTTAGAGGATTGGAGTTTGAGTTTTGTGCTTTATTTGACATCCTAAAGTGGTGGATCGTTATTGTTTGAGCTACCACGTGTATTCAGTCTGGATTTGGAGCTTTAGATAAAGTTTAAAGCTGGAAAAAGTTCAAGGTTGAACACAAAATTAATAGAAGTCAATGCAAACCCCTAATGAGTGGATTCATTTATGATGCCTACTTTGGACTTTTTCTGGAATAATCACTTAACTTTTGAAGACCAGCAGTAAAACCAAATCTTGTTCCAACTGCTGCAAACCCCAACTTTTAGAGTTGGGTGCAATTACACTTAAAAAGGTTGGACTGTGTTAAGAAAGAAGAGCTTGTGATTTTGTTTGTTTATACATGATTCTGGAGTCCATTATTCATTTACTACCTGTAAACATGGTGACTGAATTGACTTTGGTTTTAGTTTCAGGGCTAACCTGTGAATTAGGTGAATTAGATAGAACATTTTAAAAGACTTAACATAAAAATTTTGGCAGGCGGGGACATACAAATCTAATCTTGAATAATATGCATAGATATGCATAGTAAATATGAATTTTAATGTGTTTGCTTTGTTTTTCCTGTACAGACTGAAATTATTCTTAAAAACCCAAAACTGGGGACACATTTCTATTCATAAACTTAAGGAGTAAACTTGAAGTTAGTGTTCAGGACTCAACTTTTTAGCTTCCAGCCAAAATAATAGAGAAATTCAACTATTATGTAAATAAAATATTAATTAAATGTCGGTAGAATAACAGGAAATGAAGCCTTAATGTGTAATTTATTGCTCATATCTATTGTATGTTGGATATTTTTTTTATGATAAAATGTTAACAAGTCCATAAAAATACATATTTAAAAAGTATAATAGAAACTTAATTAAATAGAAAAGAACACAATACTTTAAGAATTGCATAACAGCTTCTATTCTGTGGCAAGAATAGAATAGAATAGAATAGAATAGAATAGAATAGAATAGAATAGAACAGAATAGAATAGAATAGACATTTCTTTTGGATTTGAGCATCAACAGATGTCTTACAATGTACAATAGTTTCCAAATATTTATTTGTATTTTTCATTTGTATTTGTTGCCATAATTTTTCAGTAAACAGCAAAAGTTATAGCTGTTACAAACCATATTTTACTAAAACTTTAGTTTAAAAAATTACCAAATTATGAAGAAATTCTTCACTGAACTGTGGAAAGCACCCAACGCAACAGTGACTCTCAGAAAATAACACGAAGCGCACATTTTCCAGGAAGTGTTCTGCTCCCATATTTTTCGCCCTGCAAAGTTACAGCTTTACTTGCATTCAAAACTTCATCACAAAAAAAAAAAGTGGCACCTACCTTCTGCGGGCAAAGTGTCCAGGATGGCAAAGAAGTGTGACTTTATAAACACTCCCTCTTTCAAAGCCTCTCTCTCTGCATATGAAAATGCATGCTATATTATGATGGGTGGGACTAAAACATGTATGCAGAGACAGACGTGAACATGGAGACTTGAATTCTTTGGGACCTCCTTCTACAGTGCAATGTGTTCTGCACTAACCCATAATATTGATGGTGCATACACTGACTTGGCATGCCAGCAAACCAGCCACACTGTGTCATTACAGCCAGCATCTTATCAAATTTTTGTTCGTGTTTATTTGACAACAAAATCTTTGATTACGCTGCCGGGTTTACCCTCTAACCTTTGCCGTCTTCTTTTTCTCTAAACTGTTCAACCCTGTGCTTTAACTTGATGCCTACTTTGGGATGTGAGCTTACAAAATAAATTGGGAAGACAAGCCTATAAAACTGAACAAAATGATATTAGAGTAATGTTTCACGAACTTCAACAAACACTCAAGGTCCATCTAACTTTAAATTACCCCACAATGACACATCTTCATTTAAATACAACCTGAAATAAAAATATTAATCTCTTATCTCACTTATTGTCATGAGCCATTCATTTTGAACTATTTACGTATTGTGAAAAGTTTGGTTTCTAAGCTTTCCAATTATGTCAAATACATGGAACTAAAAATATATAGTTGTTGTTTTTTTTACCACCAATTGTGTGTATTAATAACACTTAGGCCTATTTAATATTTAGAAGCACAATTAAAGAAAATAGATTTGACTTGCTTTGGCAGAAACAACTAAATATGAAAAAATATGCACCCATGTATTTATCTCTTGTATTTAGTGCATTTAATTTTAAGTAAATAAAAATAACAATAGTTGTTGAGGTGCAAGTAGAGCATCTTAAGCAAACAAAATCATGAAAAACAAAGAACAGTATTCTCACTGAGACTTGAGTCCTTCCATTCACGGGATAGAGCTGTTCAAAAGGATTGAATCGTTCGTGAACAACACATCAATACTCTCACTTGGTTTCTTCCGGTCATATAAGTAATCCTGGAGTTGTTTGATCTCCACCGGTATCTTCAGCTTTTCTTTTTAGCAACCTGGTTTTAAGCCACTTGTCCATTATTGATTTTAACCACAATCATTGGAATGCTAACTGCAGCGTCGCCCTTTGACCTCACGCCACAGAAAATGAACACTCCTTTACATGCAGTACCTTGCGGACCACAAGGGGGCGCCCGCGGACCATCAGTGGTGTTCCCTAGTTTGAGGAAAAACTAATAATCCAACACAAAGTAGTAAGCGAAACGTGAAGTCAAACAAAAGTGATATTTCAAACACTTTTTGAAATTAAAAATGTGTAAATTTAATACTTTAATTTCAGTGATGAAAGTATAACTTGGAGTTTGTTTCTACCTGCTTCCCACTGCAGCCAGAAGTGAATTTAGATTTATTTTATTATTATTATTATTATTCATTTTGTTTGTTTTTGCATTATTGCGACCTGTATGTGATCTTTCCATGACAGTCTGAACAGCACAGGCCTCACTTAGATATCTGATACGTATCTGATATTTTCAAATGTGACCCAAGTCCGAACGGCCATGTCGCATTCATTCAACCTGAACGTCACTGATACTCGACAAACGTCACTATTCTGCGTCCTGATACGCGCAAGCGAGAAGAAAAACAACAACCATGGCGAACGATAACGAGGATTAAATTCTTCATATGCTGACTCTGGCCGGACAACAAACTTCAAAACCGTAAGCTATGCTCCACCGTTAGCATCCCTGTTTACTTCCGCAAACACTGAGCACTACTTTTTTATGGCGGTTGGCAAAACTGAGCACGGCTCTCTGTTATTGCCCCTCTATACTGCGCATGCGGGACACTTTCAGGTTGCAATTCACACTGGAGATCCCATTTAGATCACATGTATTTGGAAACGTGAAAGACCACGGCAAGAAAAAAAAAAAAATTTGCACTTCAGCTCTGCAAATCCAAAAACAGGAATAATCACTTTTTTTTCTTCTTTTTTCTTTTTGCAGAAATACCTCAGACTGACATTGGATGGCAGGCACCTGAGAACAGCATTTGAATTTTTTCCCCAAATCTAGCGTTTGTGTGTTTCTAGCGTATTTATGTGTTGCAGAGTCTATAGACTCTCTGCAACTGTGCAACACATAAATATGGTTTTATTCAAACAGTTCCATTGTAGCTCTTGTTGTATCTGTGGATTTTTCTCCATTTATCTTTCGACCTTCTCTGTCCAGCTCAGCTCTGCCTGAAAAGCATCTTCATGTTTTACAGTGGGAGTGATTTGTTCATGAATTTTGCTTTAAAACATGCCTAGGCTAACGTAGAACAGGAAACTCAATGTTGGTTTTTCTCTCCTACATGATTTTTGGAAAGCGTTGAACTTTTTCATTGCCACGTTTCCAAAAAGACACAGTTGTCCTGTCAGCAGAAATATTCTATGTAAACTAAGCATCTCAGTCAGAAGAAATACCTTATGAGCAGTTTTTATTTTTTGCTGGTAAATAAAAGCCTCACTGTGTGCAATAAACCATCTGGGGGGGAACTAATGTAAAAGCAAATAAACGTTAACTCAAATTTCCAAGTGGGGAATCAGTATTTTATCAACATCCATTATCTATTTCAACATAATTACTTAGAAAAAAACCCATAATATTTTAATTTTTACTTTCTAACAATATCGCTTTATCTTGTATGCTCATATTTACTGGTTTTTTTTTTATACAAGCACAGCTTTAGAGAATACAAGAAAAATGAAAGAAATGAAGCATAGATGTGCATTCTTTTATTTAATATAAGTTTATTAATATAAGTTTTCAAATTGATATTATCTGTTTCTGTTTATTTATTTATTATTATTTACATCTGTGTCCATTACATTTGAAGTAAACTCAAATAAGTATCACTGTGAACGCTGTAATGCTCCACTTGTGAAAGTAAATCTGTTGGTTCTCACCTTGACAGTCAGAAATCAGTTCCGATTAAATATTTTGATTTTTTTCGTTAGTGAAATAGTTTTCAGTCACCTTTGAAACACAACACTGTTCTCCTTGGCGATGGAGCGTGGTCTCATTACGCTTGTTTATTTTTGTTGTGTTTTTCCTCTCTGTGCCTGCATGGCGTGTTGCCCTCTTTAATCTTTTATAAACTGTTTTTGTGATTTCCTACTCTCCATGTTTAACTTTTGATCGACTTTCTTGCAGTAATTTATAAGAACCATTCCCTCCTACTGTAAACAGAGAAATGCGTGTGGCGCTTTGTGTGCGCCTTCAAAGTGCCAAGTGACAGGTCAGTGGCAACTTTGCCCTGCCCTGTATCTCCTGTTGATTCACCGGATCTTACCTGTAGCACATAGCAGCAAGTCATCCACCCCTGCAAACCATCAACAAATATTAAATCTGGACAGGAGACAATGTTTCACAGTGGCGTTTTTTTGTTTTTTTTTTTTTACATTGCTTGAATAACAGCTGATTTAATAAACTGTTTTCACAGAATTATTACAGTAATTTACCCAAGATGTACAAATTATTGCTTTCCAGTTGTTAAAGTAGTGTTTTAACAACTGGACTTTTCTGGACCATTTATTAGTCAGAAATGTTTTTTTTAAAACACGTAACAGTCAATTTCAGATGATATTTTGAGGATATTTTGAGGTTACTGCAGATGCTTCTGTAAGCAGATCATTAGTTCAAAGTAAATGATGGTTAAAATTGTATCCAAACTACAGGAACTCCTGAAGCTCTCTATGGTTTTAGATCCAATGACAGCATTTAATACTGTTGACAACGCAACAAAAACACATTTTAGCAATTTTGGTCTAGTTCCTAGTGCACTTGAAATAAGACAAAATTAACTTTGAAATTAGTTATTTCAAGACAAAATGCTTTTTTCACCTCTCTACCACCTCCTTCTGACGGTTTTGTTAACTAAAACAATTTTATCTGTTAATTGGCCCAATTTTAAGATCTTTCTTTTGGCTCAGAAACGCCTAAATGGTCTTGTCTCTCTGTATCGTTTTCACCTTTTATAAACTTATTTTCCACCACACACACACACTCACACACACAAATCATAAATCAGGTTACCGCTTTTGTTGCTTTTTTAAAATACTTTGCTAAAGCTTACACTTTAAACTTGGTTTGTGTTACTTGTCAGACACTTCAAGATGCACATTCATGGAAAAGACTACCAGCATACATCAGGGAGACAGTATAAACTAAAGTGCTGGTTCAAAGTAAACCAGCTACGTAACTATTAATGCCTCCTTATTGAGGAGGGTTTCTGTATCCTGTATTTATATTGTCACCTTCCGAAAATAATGGCCGGAGTAATTTTTTTTTTTTGTCAAAAATGAAAAAATCCTTAAGGTAAAAATTGACATAGGTCATTATTTTAGTAAGATGATGTCATTGTTTCTGTCTGTTTTCTATATATGTCTTGTGTTTTGTTGTTTTTCTTTAATTTATTTTAATATAACTGTGTACTGTGTCTGTCCAATGAATTGTATAGTGAGGTGTTTGTTTTTTTGTCTTGGGACAAAGGATGAAACGGATCTAATGTGCTAATTCCTGCAAAATTACATTGCCATGAATTGGGGTAATGTCCTAATCAAATAAATAAAGCAAATTAAATAAATTCTTATTTTTAAGCAAATGTATTCTGTTAAGAAATAAGATATTATTTAACCTTGTTCTTAATCGTTGTTCTGTACTCTCGTCCGGGTCCAGAATCTTTGTGTTGTTATAGGTGGTTTCACTATTGCAATATTTTATTTCTTAACAACTCTCAGTCGACTTCAGCTCAATGTAAGTAGTAGTATTTGGTTTTTATGTTTGTTTGATGTATTTTACACATTTTCCAGCTTCTTCAACTTTAAAGAAGCTTTTTAAACAAACTGGACTTGACCTTATATTACAGTGTAAAACTACACTGCTTTAAGCAAAAGGGAAACTGAACCAAGTGCATGATTCAGCAGCTGCAGAGCTCAGTTTCTTTACATGTACGTGTGTTTACACTAATTCGTGCATGAGGTGATTGCAGAGGACACCAGCAGCATCCTACAAGCTGTGGCGCTGCGGGTTCAAGAGTCATTAACATGATGGTCTGTGTCAATTCATCTCAAAGCAGTGTTTATAGGGGCCAGTGACACCACTGACCCTCCCGCCGCTTCGTCCAGTCAGGAAGAAGAAAGATCGTGTCCAGAGGCGACGCTGATGCTCCCAGCCCTCCAGGTTTGACTCCGGCTGTCGAGATGACCCTTCACCTTACGCTAGCTACATCATGGGCCTGCCGCTGCTTTGGATGTCAGTCACTTCATCACATCAGTTTAATTTGACTTGAGTGGAAAAAAAAAATTGATGGTAGAAAACATATTTTGCCTCCAGCCCTTATTTGGTGTGTTTAGGAAGAAAACAGAAGTCAATTAACTTGAGATGTCAACCAATTTTCAAACTTTTACAAACCATTTTGTCTGTTTTTGGTCTGGATATAAGAATGCCAGCTGCTTTTAATATTACAGGCACGTTAAAGTAAGATGTTTAATGAAAAAGACATAAACCAGAGTTAAGATGCAGATGCCATGTTTGTATTTATTTATTTATCATACAAAATCCATATGTGCTTGGACAGGGAGTCAAGATCCACATATATTTGTGTTTTGGTGTTTTAAGTATTTCCTTGCTGTTTATTTTTGCTCATTAGGTCTAGGTCACCTACATCTAGGTGTTCATTATTGTTAGAATGGTTTTGCCATATAGGCTCATTCCTTTGTGTTTAGTTTCTAAGGCTGCGTTCACACTGCAGACGAAGTGACACAAATTCGATTTTTTTTTTTTTGCCGTCTTCGTTCACAATTCCAAATAAATGTGACTTGAATGCGATCTCCAGCGTGAACTGCAAGCGACCTGAAAGTGTCCCGCATGCGCAGTAGAGGGCGCAGTAACGCCACACGTAGAGCGCATGCTCAGTGTTTTACCAACCGCCATAAAAAAGAAGCGGTGCTCGGTGTTTGCGGAAGGTAATAGGGATGCTAACGGTGGAGCATAGCTTACGAGTTTGAAGTTGTTGTCCGGCCGGAGACAGAACATTAACAACTTAATCTTCACTATAGTCCGCCATGGTTGTTGTTTTTCTTCCTGTTTGTGAGTATCAAGGCGCAGAATAGTGACGTTTGTCGAGTATCAGTGACGTTCAGGTTGAAGGAACGTCACTGATCTGAACCTGGCCGTTCAGATCCTCGTCACGTCTGAAAAGATCGGATATATATCGGGTATCTAAGAGGTCTGAGTCGCTTTCGAAAAAAAATCTACCTGTGCTGGTCAGACTGTCACGAAAAGATCAGACACAGGTCACATTATGGCGGGGGAAAAAATCCTCTCCTACATGTTTTCTTGTTTTGCTGCTGAATGAAACATCACTGTTCAAGTTGGGCCTTCGAGTCTTGGTTTGATTTTGGTCTGGGCTTTGGCTAGGCCAGATGAAAATGCTTTGATCTAAACTATTAGCTCTGGTTGTATCTTTTGGGGTTTTGTCTTGCTAAAAATGTATCTCTCCTGAACCTCAAGCTGTTTTTTGCTTATATTGTTATTTTCTATCCAAAATCTCATTCATCAGTATATTTTCTTATTTGGTTGTATTTCCTAATCTCCTCTATAAGAAATTTGATTCCTTTTTTGCTTAACATGAAACCCCAATAAAATATATACTTATTCAGACTTTGACTGTCAATGCAAATAAAGTTTACTAATCTAATTCTGTTGTAATAAAACCAGTGAAAAATAAAAAGTGGTCATTTTTCTCCATTTGCACCCCAACATATCCGGTGCATTTAGAAGTGTTTAAAATCTGATTTTGTTTTGGGTGGTGAATATTTTTTTTATTGTTGCATAAAGTAAAAATTCTGTGTAAAATTTTAAAGTCTTAACTACAAAATGTATTTTTTTTACATATTTTTATATTTGATATATTAATATATATATATGTATATTATATTATTTGTATTATAGTTATATTTACACACACACATATATATATATCTATATATAGAGAGAGAGAGATAGATATATATAGATATATAATTTTTATATTTGGAGTCTGTTTTTGTCCTGTAACTACTATCCCAACAATTAAACGAGAAATTGTTTCAAAATCTATTACAACATTGTCGCATGTTTGCTTTACATACTTTGACAATCATTTAAAACAAGTTATTTCTAACAGTCCTCCAGTGTAAAACTCAGCTTCGAGTAAGAACCGGAACAGATGTTGACCACCAGGGGGCAGAATAGGATGGTTTTGAGATTTTTCTGCTTTACGTTTATTAGATTATCTGTTTTCGTGATTACTTCATTTTCCTCACTTTTAGTGACGATATTTAGAAATACTGCATTCCATAAAACCGAATTCTGTATATTTTCATCAGAATGAGTATTACATATTTATTTATTTGGTCCAATAATGAAGTTTACTGGTGAAACAAACTAACCTATTTAAGTTGAATTCCTCTTTTCCGTGAAGTGTCTTTGCTTGTCTAAAAATTCACAACAATAAACACTCAACAAAGCATCAGTAGACCTTAGGCAAATTTTAGTTTATTACATGTTTTGTTTTTGTGGGCATTGCTGACAGATTTCAGCCTCTGGGGAATGAATGACCTCAGATTTGCACAAATGTGTGGACAGATGCTCAACTATTCTTCACAAATGGTTCATTTTGGGGTCTTTCTGCTGTTTGTCCTGTCGATAGGCGTTTTAAATCTATGTGTGTTGAAAGGCTTTCGTTGCTAGGGGATAATTATTTCGTTTTTAACCTCTGATGCTGAAAGTCACCTTCAATTTGAAGATACAAATAAGCAAAACGACTCTAAACAAATCCAAATTGTTTTTTTGTTTTTTTACACTGCGTTAGAAGGGTTTTTGAAGAGAAACAGGTTCACAGCATCACCGATCCACCCCGGTACTTCACACTATTCAAATAATTAACCCTTTGTTTCACAAATTTGAAATGTGAATTACTTTTGATATTGGAGTTTCTTTCTAGAAATCATTTCTTGCTTCTACATGTTCTCTTGTCTGACCCATAGGGAATTGATAGATTTTACCATGTATTTACTGATGTATCTGCTGTTTTTATATTTCTGCAAGATGTGATTCCTGTTAAAGATGTTACCCATGCAGACATTTCCGCAGCTGTCTACAAAAATAGGTAACATCTTATGTAAACCCAAGCAGTCTTAAAGAATTACCATATATGGAATGTATTTCCTGTACTTGCCTGAGCTGTTGAGTTATCACTTTGATGACACGCCTATGCTTAGAAGTGAATAAATATTGAAGGGTTGCAAGCCCCCATTGGAGTCGGCCTGTTGGAGTTAGCACGTCTGATGCAGCTAAGTCTGACACGTGTCTCCCCTTTTGCAAAAGACAAGTTTTTGTGTCCTTGTGATTTTTTTCAGAATTTATTTGAAAAATAAACTTAACATTCAAAATCCTACCCTGCAAAAACACAAAATCTTACCAAGCAAATATGGTCTTGTTTCTAGTGAAAATATGTTAGTACACCCAAATAAAGACAAAACCAAATTAGAAGTAAGTTTTCAGCAAGATATAGGAGATTGATAATTCCTTAATATTGATGAAAACATATTAGTTCCATTGACAGATTCCCATGTTACAAGTGAAATAATCTGCCAATGACTCCAGTGATTTTTCATCAGTATTGAGCAATCAGACTTAAAACAAACTCCAGTATCTTTCTGAAAACGTTTAGTTTTGTCTTATTTTAAATGAACTAAGATATTTTCACTAGAGACTCGACCTAAATTACTTGGTAATATGCTGTGTTTTTGCAGTGCATGAAGTCATCATCACAGCAGTGGGTGTGTCTTGCATAACAGACCTTATTGATTGTCAGCCTGAGGCCCATTGTCACCGCAGTGTTTTAGAGGGAGATGTGTCCTCCAACTCTGATCAATAATCTGGCCGACTGAATTGAAAAAACATCAATGAATATATTAAAGTGAATAAAAAAATATTCCCCAAGCATCTGCTGTGTCATAAAAGAAACAAATGCAATGCAGTTGTTAATGTTCAGGGAAAACTCAAGACATGTAAATCCCTAAAACGTTATCAAAGTCCTTAATCTCCAGGTCAGAAGGCCATCTTCGTCAGCGGAAGAAACAACCGCTTTCATTTCTTCATTCATTGTGGATTTTCGAGGACAAAGATCGTGGGAAAAAAAAACTCATTCACTCCAGCTTTAGGAGAAAACTCACAGAACAAGCAGCGGCTTAAATGGACAGAAGCAGCTCTGGCAACACCTTGTTTTCAGTTATATTTAAACAAAGACTCTCCAACTGCTGCCGTGACTCTGGTCTGCTAAACTTTTCATTTTTGAATTCTTAAAAAAAGGTAGGCAGATGAGAAGAGATGCAATTCAACACAACCAAAACACAGATTGGCTTTTTTAACAATAAAATAAATATATCTCAGTCAATGAGTTGCAAAAATGGAACATAATGAACGACCAAAAATGTTCCACTCAGTGGAAAATGATGCTTTACAGATCATAGAGGCTGCACACACTAAAAAATAAGTAAATAAACAGATACATAAACAAACAAGTAAATAAATAAGCAAATGTATAACAAATATAAATCAATCAATAAATAAATGCATAAATAAACAGATAAATAAATAAGTAAATACAATAGATAAATAAATAAACAAGTAAATAAACAGAATAATAAAGATACATATGAATAAACAAAATATGTTTTAAATACTGAAACAAATTAATAATGGAGAATTACAGAAGTGTGTGCATTGCAGAAGTTTAATGTGTCAAATTCTTGGTGTAAATCAAAAGCACAAAGTGTGAACTATTTTCTCCTGGATGCATAAAGATTAAATTATTTATACCGTGTCTGCATGATGTGACAGCAGTGAACAAAGGACGGAGCATGGATGTGGAGAAAAGAGGGTTAGACAGATCAGATCAATAAAGAGCAGATGAGGGAATCCCCGGGGGAAACGTTGGGTTTGTTGCCATCTGGTCATCCTGCAGTCCACAAACTGCACCATCCAGTTCCTACAGCAGCCTTACAGTAAGACCAAAACCATCTACCAACTCCACCAGCCCAGGCCTTTCAGGATGTAATGACTGTTTTGCTGAACTTTCTCCAAAATCACATGGATAAACAACACAAGAATCCCACACAGAACACAACATGATATCGCTCCGGTTATTGGTGTGAGTGCTCTCAGAGTAATTCAAGGGCTTCCTCTGCTTGTCATATGATGCCCCTGCAGCTATTACAGTGCATTAGAGGGAGAGCTTGCAAGAAAACCGTGGATCACGTTGCCCATGCTTATGCGCCTGATGCAGGACCGACTGCAGAGATTCAGATTTTCAGGAGATGGAAGAAAAACGACAGTAATTATTCATGAAGAGATCGCTCAGGTGGGTTGGAACAAGAAGATATGAACCGCTGAAAAGACTGAAGAAATTAAAGAGACTGCCTGATTTATCATGGGGTGTGATATTAATATTTATAAATCAAACAAGTCCTAAAATCCATCAAAATCAGTCAAATTTATTTATTTTTTACCTTTTTATATATTTATATAGGAATTAATATTCATTAGAATAAAAGACTATATTCAAGGTCAAACAAATAATGGAAAAAACTTCTTTCTTTTATGTTAATAAAACAAATGTGTGCAGTTTCCAAAATCTATTCTCTTCAATAAGTACTTTCTTCGAAAAATAGGTGCTGAAAAGACTGAAGGAATTATTCAGGTGTTAATTACACCTGTATTTGACCAGGTGTAATTAACAGAATAATGATGTGTTGTTTAAAGAAGTCCCTAATGCAGCTCGTAGATAAGAAATGTTCAATCAAAAAGATTAACAACAACATGTGCAAAATTCACAGGGAACACAGGGTACCAGAGCCAAGCAAAAACAGGAATCGAGAACGAAAAGGCAGCTGGATAAAACAGGGAAGCAACAAGGTTTAACAAGAGTTAACGAGAGGAACCAGCAAGGGGGAACTGAGAATGAGTTTTATTTATATTTTTTATTTATAAAACTCATTCTCAGGCTGAAGGAACTGATGGCTGATTCGAAACTGGTCACAAACCGCTGCGACCAAGTCGGTTTTGAAGTAAAATCATTGAATGTTTGTGGTACAACTTAATCTAATATTAATATGAAAACAAAAGATGTGGCTAATAAAAGCAAATACATTGTTTAGTACTTAAAACTCTTATTTTAAGGAGATATAAGCAGTCTTCAAGAACTGCAGCCTTCAAAAATGACAAAAAGCGTCCGTCTGCATCAGCTCTAATTGCTGGAGTGTCAAATTTGAGCCATTCTTGAACTGCAGTCAGGAGGCACCCAAAATGTTTCCAAGGGCCACAAGTGGCCCCAGGACTGAAGTTTGGACACGCCTGCTCTGAAGCGTTCTCTCTCTGGATGACAATGAAATGATTTACTAACATTAAAGGGGAAAATTGCTTCTTGATACATTTTCTAGGTTACATTGATGCACAAAGAAAACATGTTCATGTTTTTCAGTAAGTAAAGTGAATTTGGGGGAATCCTATTCACCATGAGACTGTAAAAATGTTCCCAAACCAAACTATAACAACTGACAGCCCAAACTTAGGCCTAACAATCACCCTTAAATTAAGATCTGACCATTAAACAGATTTTTAAAGTTTTGGTTCTATGGGCCCCAAGCAGACTCTGCCTTGCTTGGCCTCTTAAAAACAAAGATATATGGACTCAATAAAAGAACAGGATCCTTTTACTGAAACTTTAGATAGGACAGTTAAGGTATCATGGACCACCCATCCTCTGGTAATCTGTCTGGGAGCAGATGGTCACTGTGAGAGTACACTATGTACCGCTGTGATTTCAGACCAAAACAGACCGGTACGTTTTCACTTTGTCTTAAAAATATGAAGTTTTCTTGCTTTCGCATCCTTGTTTTTACAAAAGAAAACAGAGAAAAGTTTAAAACTGACTCATACTTTTTTCATAAAACTGAAATGGAAAAAAAAAAAACTTTCCATTTCAGTTTTAAATATTCTTTTAAGGAAATATTAAAAGAATTTTAACGGTTGGAGCCTGAATGGTTTGTGAGTCTCAATGACTCAAGCCGTTCATATTTTCCAGCTTTATTCTTTGTGGCTGACAGCCATCTTGCGTGGCAGTTGCTATGGAGTTGCTATGACAACATTAAAGAAGCCGCACGCATAGCTCTCGCCTCGTTCTTGACTTTTAAACGGTATAAGTACATTACGACTGTTACCCGATCACAATTTTTGAGTACTCTACCCATCTCTGTGTAATACTAAGATAAATATCAGTAATACACACTGTTGAACTAGCAAAATTAGTTAGCTAATGTAGCTTTTGCTAGCTAAGACGGACATGTAGCCTACATGTATGTTACTACGTGTACTTACTTTCGCAGCCAGCAGTCTTACAAAAAGAGTTTGTACGTCCTTTACAAGTCTTTTTAAACATTGATTGTATTCGTCCATAGATTTCAGGCAAAGTTCCTCCATGATGTATGAACTTTTTGTGTTCAATAACTGTATGAGATCGGAGGCAGCTCATCCAAGTTTTCCTTCTCCTTCTCATCGATCCGCCAGCAGGCATTTTGTTCATGTGTCTTTCTCTCCCACATTATTCAAAAGTGTCCACAGATTTTCTTTTTGTTGGTGTCAAAGCCATGAGTCTGCTATTCACTCCATATGTGCGATGGATAACTTCCGGTTCAGGCTTTTGGAAATACGAAAGAAAAAGAAAAGCTCTAAGTTCTCTCTTCCATGTAATTCTGATACTCAGAGTTGTTTTGGTTTCTCGTATTTTTGTTGTTTTTGTATTCATGAATTATTTATTTAACCAATTCCACAGCAGCTTCCTCTCTCCCTCTTCATCAGCTGTAAATCCACACAGCACTTAGTCCTGACAGGATTTCTGTAAATCAAAGCCTCATCAAGTGTAATTTGTGATGCATCACCATCGAGCCTCATGCTGTAAAAACGCTCTACAAACACTGTCATGGATGCTTTAATATTTAAGAAGTCAGTACAGTAATAATCAAGCTTTACAGCAACTTCCTACAAATACTAAATGTTTGCACATGAACATGAAATTAAATTACTGTTTTCTGGACATTATAAGTCCAGGATGCCACTCTTTGAGTTCTCCAGACATGAACTTTGGTTTATTTTCATACGATTGGCATTCTCCTCTGTCAAAATCTTGTGTTGTTTTGTTTTTTTCCTGGGTTTCCAGTTTTGATCTTTTGTTGTCAGTTTGACCTTCGTTAGTCTTTGTTTTCTCTTTCCCTGTTTTGTTTGTATTAGATTAACTTCTTTTTCTATCTTACTTTAGATCAGTCCGATCTTTTAGTTAGATCACATTTGTCTATTTCTTGTGTTTTGTTATTCCTTGATCCTTTTAAATTAAGGGACTGCATGTGGAAAATTGTGCTAAATTTGGTGCAAAATATCTTTTATTAATCTACTTTGCTTATTGTCCTTGTTTTAAATAAACTAATAAACTAAACTGTTTTTCCTGTTTCCTACTTTGCTTGCTCCACCTTGCTCCTCTCTCTCTTTTTCTCCCTCAGTCTGCCTCCTGCTCTCTCCTCACAGCTGCACCCTGATCATATTTCTGCACCAGAAGTTATTAATTATCCTTTCCTGTTTCTTAGCTTTCGTCATCTTGTTACGATCTTATGACAATGATTACTCACTGTAAAACATTTGAGTCACATTTAATTTTATCTGCTATCTTCTACTCTCTTAAGTCAAATACATTTTAGATTTCGAACCTAAATGTGTGAGTTTGTGAAAGATAAACTCACAGTAGTAAGTTGTGTTAACTTTGTCTTCATTTTGTTGAATAAACTAGAGTTTTTAGGTTAGCACTTAAAAAAACTGAAAGAAGAAAAAGACAGGAGTGGGAACTATTTCCCAGAATGCTTAGCGGCACATTTTTGTATCCTGAGTCTTGTGCGCTATTAAGGCAAATGTTTATTTTAATGAAAATAATACAGAAGTGTGTGCTCTTTAAGTTAGGACAGGTTTTTTTTAATAGCATATCTTGAAATAATTATTTGGTTGAAATTGTAGCTTTAAGTTAAAACTCACAATTCAAGATGAATGAACTTTAAAAACAATGTTTAGACAACTTGTCTCTTGTTGTTAAATCAACTTCATGAACTTTAATTTCTGAGTTAAAACCAAAATAATTTTCTTATTGGCTTTAATTGCATTTTCAAGGCAGCAGGTGGACTTTCGTTGTCAAGTTAAACCACCTTAAATTGTTTTACAGTGCTTACATAAACGCTGAGTTGCTATGTGATGTCTCGGTTTTCCTTTTGCACATGCAGTCCCTTTGAGGTTGTAAAACATTCACACAAAAGTCTGACTGAACATTTATTTGTTAGTAATATGTAGAACTACGCAAAAGAAAAGCACAAAATTAGAAATGATATATCACTTGAGTAATACTCTATAATGAGATCTATCATCGCACCATAACTCATTATCGACGAACAGAAACAAGTTTGGTCCTGTTAGGTTGCAAAACAACATCCAAACCCTTCAAAAGTTTGAAATGCAGCCATAAATAATGAATTTTAATTAATTTTTCTAGAGGCTTTTAGAGCATCAAATCCTACAAAGCAGTTACAACACATGCAAAACAACTGTTAAATTTGGTTGTTTATGGCACTGCTGACTTAGTGAACTTAGTCACCCTTACAGCTCAAAGCAGAATATAATGATCAGAGGAGGCCAGTTATCCACATCAACTCCTTCAGCTTCTTGCAATTTATTGAAATTTGTATAATAAAAGAGAATAACCGGTGAAGATTATTTTTAAAAAGCAATGAGGAAGAGCTCTGTTATTTGGGAACAGAAACCAGTACAGAAACTAGTACAAGAAAAGAAAACAGAAACAGATTAATTGTTAAAATTTGCTTCAAAAGTGTTGGTTTTTGATATGCGTCAGACAGGCAGTTGCCCAGAGCGGCAGAAATGGTAGAGCGACAAGAACTAAAAACTAAAATCAGTCAGTTCAGTTCTGTCCTGAGCAAGTTTGATACAACTTGTATGAATATGCAGGACATACAAGTTATGTCCACAGCATATTCCGGAGTAAAGGGACACTTAGTTACCTATTAAAAAAAAGATCATTGGTTCAGTTTAATTTAATCTTTTTCTTAATAAAATAACAATTTTCCTCCAGGGTGATTCACATCCACAAGAAATGTAAGCCACAAGTTGTTTATTTCCAAAGTAGCTGGCTGTTCACAAAGTAGTGCACCCAAAATATTAATGGGAAGTTCAGTGGAAGGTAAAACTCTGCTAAAAAAGCATCCATTGTCAGCAGTGATGTTATCTGCTAGTGTTGGTTCACCTTGTTTTATCAAATCTTATGTCAGAAATCTTGGATCCCTTTATGCTTCCCTGGTTGATTTGCCAATTTCACTTTTTAGCAAGTCTTGGCACCTGCTCTTTTTGCCCAAAAAGTGCAATATCTTCTTTAATAACCTGGGTTTAAATGTGTTGGAATAGCCAGCAAACTGTCCTGGCCTAAACCACAAACTCATTTTCATTTTGGGCTAAATCAAGATCATGAATCCTCTTAAAGGGCCAGAATGTATTGACAAAACCTTTTCACTAGCTGTTAAAATATCAATGAATCCTTAGAATTAAATTATACTATTAAACATCTTTTCATCAGTTCCTCCAGGATTTTGTGATTCTTTTTGTGATTTTTACAGTAAAAGTGCTTGAGGTACTAATTTGAAAATATTTGCGTTTATTTATGTCAGGAAAGGAAACTTTTTACTCGCTGTATAGATCCTGGACTATAATCTGACATCAATTAAGGCTGAAGCAGCTGCTTAGTACAAGTAAGAAAGTTTTTGACAATTTTTGAGAAAAAAAATCTGCAATAAACTCCCAATTATGTATTAGTGCAAAAAAGTGTGTGGATTTGTTGATTTCCACAATAATTTTCAGGAAGGGAGAGGGACTGATTGACATAATCTGGCAGTAAACAGATAAAAACTGCATTGATTTGATTGATAACATAATATTTAAACACATTTAGTGTTTAGTCTGGAATCCAGAGGGCCACAGAAACAGCTGCGGTGGGCCAGATTTGGCCCACGGGCCTCGAGTTTGACACATGTACCGTAGAGACTCTAGAGAGGTTCATCAGGGGGAAGATGAGAGAGACCAGAACCAACAATACGGCTGCTGTTGCAGCAACCTGGGCTCCTTTAGAACCGCAGCTTCACCACAGGCTGATTGCTTCCTTTGAAGGAACGGAAACATTATACATTCAGCTGAAACCAGATATTTACATACACAGTTTTAAAAGAGTCCTATCTGACATTAAATCAGACTTAACTTTCCCCCTTTCATTCACATTATTTGAGTTAACTGCAGATGGATTTATTTCAACAGTTTCCTTCTGAGACATTATGGAAGCATCAAATAACAAAAGATGACAGGCAGGGAATTGTGTACCTTCACACGTCTGGGGACAATTTCCAGGTACCTGAAGATGTCACATTCATCTGTTCAAGCATAAACAGCCTGGGAACGTCCAGCGGTCATCGGAGTATGTTTTCATGTGCAACATGAGCATCACCAACAGACCAAAGAAAAACTTTATGAAGATATTGGCTGAAACTGATTAAAACAGAGTCATTATCCAGTGAAAGATGGCCGACACCAGCATGGGCTGAAGGGAAGAAGAGTAAAAACAACAAAAACACAGGAGGGATCAATAACAGCTTTGCACTTTGCACTTTTATCTATATGCCAAAACAGTTAAAATCAGATTTTATTGCTTTGTCTTTCTCAATAAACAAATGTTACAATTCTACATCTGTGGTCTGTGTTAAAAGTGAAGCATTCATGGCAGGTCCTTGAAGATCTGGGGACCATTGGATGTGTTTGGTTCTCTTATGCCTTGGGCCGGCTGAGTCCCATAGCAAATGACTCTGTTCACCAGTTCAGACTCAAAATCAAGGCAAATAATTGTGAGGCGCTTCTGGGGAGATAATCAAAGCGTGAAACCAAAGTCAAACTAAAGTATTTATTTAAGTATTAACGGCTTATTGATGAAAACAAGCTCCTAAAAAGTTACTTGTAACACTGTTTTCTCTTTAAAACAAAATGCACGAATCAACAGGTGTAGTTAAAGGCCTGGTGCTACACTTTTGTAGGTTGGAGTTGTTAAAGATAGAACACGCTGTATGCATGTGTGCGTGGAGTGGGCGTGGAAACGGGCACGACTGCTTCCCTGAGCGGAGCCGACGCGCTTCAGCCACATGAGCCAAAACCCGGCGGAAGAAAAGCGCACAGAACCAGAACAACCCCCGATGGGTCATCTTCACCCGTCGCGTCATCTGGACCCTCAAACTGGATTGTAGCTACACGCAGGGGGCGCTTTAAAAACTGAGCTACTTTTGTCGGGGTTTTTTTTTAAGTGACTTGTCATTTGGAGCGTTTTTCTCCTCCTCCTCCTCTCTTTGACAACAAACCAAGAAAGAATCGCGCAGCGATGACAGCCGTGATTCCTTCACCAATAAACTGCTGAGACTTCACCCTCCGTCGATCTTGCATCTGATTGCTGACGCTTCTAGAAATATGCAAAGGAGATACAGGATGAAATTGGTTTTAATAGCAGCCTTACTTGGACTGGTGAGTGACACTTTTTGTCCAGATTTTGTGCGTCAAACATGTTTCAAATCTTTACTTGTTTTAATTCAAGTTTTATAAATGTTTGTGAAAAAAAGTTTTCCCCCTAAGATGATCAAAATCACTGCCTTTCTTTAAAATCTCTCAGTTTAGTGATGAAGTGTCACAAATTGTTGCATTTTTCTGGCTTTCTCCGCCTTTGCACCTGTCTTGGACCGGCAGGACGGATGCCTGCAGCAGAGCAGTCATTCAGGTTGACACTTTATAGCTCCGACCGCTGCGTGGAGCCGCGGCTCTCCACCCGTCTCAGTTACATGTGCGCCCGCAGAGAGAAGGACAAAAACAGCGGATTCAGCCACACATTTACAGAAACCAGGCCTGATTCATTCACTTTCTGCCACTCCATGACGGTCTACTGACTGCAAAAGGAGCTTTTCTGTTTGTCAAGAGTCACATGACCTCATATCAAAACTTACACAAGAGTCAAAACAGGAGCAGGACGCTCTCCAAGCATGAGGGGAATTCAAGAGGAAGCCCAGCTGACAGTTGTGGTTTATAATACCTGTGATTTACCTTGAGGTTAAAGGAGGGGATACATTTTTCAGTTTCCGACGGCAAGAGTCTGTCCGGGTCCTGATTTAGGAGCCCGGTACATCACCAGCACATGACAGCCGCTCCCACTGGTGGCTCTGCATCCTCTGCTGGCTCAGCACATGTAATATTGATAGGTGCTGGACCACTCTTCCTTCTCCTCCTTCTCCTCCTCCTCAGTCTTCTCCCATCGTCTGCCTCTCCATCTTACCCTCGTTCTGCTTCTTCCTTCCCCTGTTTAAGAAGTGATGACTCAGCATTGCTTGTTGTCTGATTTTCTATGATCTCTGCTTGGTTTTAAATTCGAGTCAACTTCATAAAACATTTATTTTAGAATATGTGTTTTAAAAAAATTAAGCAGGCACAAAAAGTAAGAAAATTTGTATTCACTCATTTAAATGTATTTATTTATTACAATCTGTAAGTATTACAGAGTTATCCAGAAGGCTATTTTTCACCAGATGGTAAAAAAACCAAAACTAAAACTTTGTAATTATATAAACAAAATAACAATTACAAAATATACTAGCCAAAATGTACATAAAAAACATAAATGAGACAAGATGGCAGCAGAGGGGAGCTGGATGTTGACAACTCTGATTATTAATTTGCTATTAATTTGTTCTTAGTTGTACCTTAAATTTGTTTTAGACGCAGTTAAAGAAAAGGCTAATTAGTTGATTTCTTCAACATTGTTTCCTGTGTTGTTGAAAAACTTGTTGATTTTCTCTTAAATTGTGCTTGAAAAAAAGGAGCTCAAACTAAAACAAATTGGGTTGATTTGTTACATCAAATTTAGTTTGTCAAGCTTAATTTATTTACATTTATTGAACATGACAACTTAATAAACTTAATGTATTTACTTGGATTAACTCAGTTTTTTTTAAGGTAGTCATCTGTTTTCTTTTTTTCAGTGTTAGGAAAATTCATTCATTAAAAACTTGTAAAACAATCTATCAGTGTCCAGGAACGTTTAGTGGAGGCAGTATGATGCTGTGGGCTGGCAACTCACTCACTGAAAAACGCCCAGCAGAGCGTTTTTATCACACAATGACTCCAGAATTGAAGTGAAAAGTAGATAAATGTCAATTTTCATCAACTTGCATGTGTTTGAAGAATGGGTTGGCGTCCCGCAGCAGTGTTTGACCACCAGGAATCTGTACCAAGCTGCTGAACTGATGTCTGCTACATTTTAAATATATCTTTTTGCTTCCTTACAAATGTTTCGAAACGAACAGATTTTAGCTTAAACATGTTTGTTTTCCACTCAATGGCTAGAAATTTTACCCAAGTAAAAGTAAAAAGTAAAGCATGGTATAAGTATTCTCAAAAGCGCGTCATTTTTTTTCTAAAAAAGTTACCTTTTGAAGGCCTTCAAAGCCTCTTAAATTGAGGTTTGACATGTTGGTCTATAACAAGTCCTGAGGTTAACCCTGAACAGAGCAGTCAGGTCCATTAGAGCAGTAAAGCCGTGTTGAGATCTGATTTCAGCCTTCACTTCACACCAGTGTACATTTTGTTCCATCTTCAGGGACTCCACATTAAAACCAGCTTATGGAAGCATGAAAGTCGAGCTTCAACTTGCCAAAAAGGCTTGTTAGAAATCCTCATTTTCTATTTCACACGCCAAGTGCTCAAATGCCACCCTCCAATAATCTCTTTGCACCATTCATCGGATTCTAGCCAGCTGATGCGTTTTAATCAGGTGTTTGAGTCGGTGTTTTGTTGCACCGACACCTGGAGCTAAAAACGGGTCGAAGAGAGAGAGAGAAATAAATAAGCAGATGCCAAACACTGGACTCACTCCAAGTGTCATTTTAAAACGGGTTTGTTCAGATCATGGGAGGTTTGAGTGGAGGCGTGCGTCTGTCGAAGGGCGTGTGCGTTAAATTAGGGGGGCAGGAAAGGGGAAGTACGCAGCAGGCGGGCTTGATTTACATTTTAATAGCTGCTTTTGTGGAGTGTAATAGTGAGGCACAGCTTGTCTTGCGGTTTTGAGCAAAGTGAGGAACAATTTGTGGGAGACAAGAAGCATCTTTGAGATTCTAAATACTGTATAAAAAATTACAATGTTCAGGTTTTACCCCCCTTGCAGATTTAACCTGAGGGAGTGTGATCACTGGTAAAAAGGCTGTATAAACCAACCTAACCCTAAGAGATCAAATAATTGCACCCTCAGCCTAATAACTGAGTGTGCAACATTTATTTGAAATACAAGGTAGAGATCAGAGAGATGTTCTGCTCCACAAGCAGCTTAGTCATCCAACTCCATCGTTTTTGACTGTCTAATGTTTATTTATTTATTTGTATTTGTGATGTCACTTTAAATGTTCTTGGGTTTTTTTTTTAAGATTAACTGATGCGCTATTTGAGTAATTTTGGTTGGCTAAGCACTGTTCCAGTTTTGGATTTTTGTCACTTTTTGCTTTGTTTTCTACTTCTGTTCTTCCTTGGTGATTCTAGTTTTGTTTTTTCTTGTTTCTGGTTATTTTCTGTTGTTCTAGTTTATCATGTTTCTTTAGTCTAAGTTATCCTTTAGTGTTGGTATTACTTCCTGTTCCCCTGTCCCACTTCCTCTCCTGCATCTGGAATCAATCAGCTCATCAGCCCAGGCCTTTTGTTAAGCTCCCTAAGCCTCTCATTCTCAGCCACTACTTGCCGGATCCTCATGTCTACTCCCTTCACTTCCTCCTGTTCCCCTTGCCGGATCTTTTTACATTGACTTTTGGTTTTTGTGTTTTTGCTCCCTTTGCTTTTCGTAAGTTTGTTTTTTCATATTCTTTATTAAATTTTCATATTCACTGGCCGCTTCTGTCTCCTGCTTTTGGGTTCTACTTCAAACATCTTCCAACTCATGACGGCTCCAGGTTTTCTCCATTTGTGAATAATCCCTCTTGTGATTTACTCTCAAAACTCTAGAAATTTACCCTTTTCAGACTATTTAAGTAATCTCCTAATTGCACAAGTGAGTAATACAAAAAGAAAAGAAAAAAGAAGACAGTTAATTCATATTGCTTAATTTTATTTTCAACATATCCAGTTGGGTTTGGGTTGCCCTTTCACAGATTATCTGTCTCGACATGGTGAAAAATATATTTTTTATAAAAGTTGCACCCTGAAACGTTATTAAATAAAATTATTGGCTTTTCTGTATTAACTCAATTTATTTTGTTTGACAAAAAAAGCAAAAATACAAGAAATCTTTTCAATGGTAATTTGTATTTACTACATAACACATGTCAAACTCAAGGTCCGGGGGCCAAATGTGGCCACTGTAACTTTTTATGTGGCCCTCTGGACTCCACATTGTATCAATAAGTCTCTCTAGCTTTTCACAAATCTTCAAAATCCACATCTTTTCAGATTTTGTTGACATCTTTTTCTCAAAAATTGGTCAAAAACATTGGTTTTAATTGACTGCTGCCTCAGCCTTACTTGATGTCAAGTTATAGTCTGTGATCGATACAGTGAGTAACCTCATACATTAGTGCAAATATCAAAATTCCTATATATATTTATAAATTAGCACCACCAAATCTGTGATCTTTTCATTAGTATTTTAACAGTTTAATGTTTTATCAATACATTCTGACAAACCGGCCCTTTAAGAACATTCAGATTTTTGATATGGCCAAAAATTAAATGATTTTTTTTAGAGTTAAAAGATCTTCATCAATTCCCACAAACTCAATGACAGATTCTTGACCAGAAGGAGAATGTCGGAGAGCGAATGTCCAAGGTGAATCACGTGACCAGCCGCGTTAGGCGCGCCGTGTGTGTGAGTTCGCTCTCTCGCTCACACAGAAACTCATCAGCTGACTCAGAGGAGCCTGAAGGAATGCCCGGTCCTCGCTCTCCTGCCAGCTGCATTTCTCACACACCTGAACCCTGACAATTTACACAGAGCGTACCTCCTTCACTCAAAGCCTGCATGTGTGCGCACATCCCTTTACGGCGCTCAACTCGCTCACGGTCAGAGAACTGTACTCACGCAGGAGCAGCACTGCTCCGAAGTATTTTTACTCAAGTCAAAGTAAAATCCAAGAAATAACTCAAGTGAGGTAAAAACGTATTTGGTAAAAAAGTCTACTCAAGTACTGAGTAACTGATCAAATGATCAATCATTTAATATTTAAAAATTACATAATCAGACAAACAAAACATAAAGTTAAATAAAAATGTTGATATTTTAGGGACAAAAAGTGACTAAATCAGGCAAAAGAAAATGTTTCCAAATAAATTTTTCTCAATATAAACTTTAACAGAAACTGCAGGTGTCTGTCCGGTCAGGTTTTAGTGAAAACATGTTGGTTTTTCATTCAATGGGCAGAAAATCCAGGAATTTTACTCAAGTAAGAGTAGCAACACGTCATAATAAAATTAAGCAAAAGTAAAAAGTACTGCATAGTAAAAATACTCCTAAAAGTACATTTGTTCAAATAGTTTCTCAAGAAAATGTAACTGAGCAAATGTAACTAGTGACTACCATCACATGTTGCTTAAAAACCGTTTCTGCTGATTTATGGAGACACTTTGGGAAGCTGATGCTGATAAACGCTGAAGTAGAGCAGGAGTGTCCAAAACTTGTCTCTTAATACAGACGATGTGCAAAATCCTTACAGCGTTTTGGGTGGACTAACACTCGTGTCCTCCAACAGGAGAAAAGAACAACTAAATCATTAACTCCTGTTTTTGCTTGTATTTAGGCTCTTTTTTTTTTTTTTTAAAAAAAGAAAAGTTTGGACACTCCTTATTTTCAAACTTATCACCGCTCTTATCAGGTTTTACAAAATGATAAAGGCGTTCGCTGGATGAAAGATTAAAAACAGAGAGGTGGTGTGAGAAATGCTTTCATTTTTTAAAGATCACAGATTAACTTTTTACATAAACGTGGAAATTTCACGGTTGGAGCAAAGTGTTCTCATGGCTTTGTGCACAAACTTCTCTTTCTGTCTGTGAAGAAAGCAGAGTGACTTCACTTTGCATGGATGTGTTGTGTTCCTTCATTGCAGCTTCTCACTTACACGTGTAAATATTCAAACTCAGAGCCAGCCAGAGGGCTGGTGGGTCATTAACCCTTTAAGAGCTGACACTTGCAATAACATAAAGACTCAACAGATTAAATTCCTACTTCAAGAAGGAAAGCACTCGAAAAAATGTATGCACTAACCCGTAAAATATGCCTGCTGATACATTTTTATCACGATTTTGCTATAAAACATTGTTTGCCTTGAGGCTGTAACCTTTCCAACTGCAGTGTGGTTTTCTTTTCCTGATTGTCTCAACTTTGTTTAGAAGCCAGATGAAGATAAACAGTCTTGCTTTTCACAAGATCATGGGAAACTGAGAAAGAAGCGGAAAGTTTTCCAGGTTTTTTTTGTGTATGTTTGCTTTCCAAGCCCGGATCCAACTGCATAAGGACTAATATCTCTTCAGATCCTAAATTTATCAAAGGAAATCCCAAAAATAAGTTTGTTAGAGAGAAAGAAATGGAATGAAAAGAGAGAGAGAGAAAGAGCATTGTTTATTGTTTCTGCTTTCCCTTGCCAAGTATTTTTACTCTCATTTTCAGTGCAAATATCTTAGTAAATTTGAATTAAGAGAAAACTAACTTACAAGTAACTAATCAGCAAGATGTTGGAGCTTGTTTTAACTAAATAATTCCTTAATATTGCTGAAAAAGTCCTAGTTTCACTGGCATATATATTTACTTGTTACAAGACAATTTAGCAAGACAAACAAGACAAATTTGATTGATATAATTTGTCAGTAAAGAGATAAAAACTGCATTGATTCGATTGATAACATAATATTTAAGCACACTTAGTGTTTAGAATCGAGAGGACTGGATTTGGCCTTGAGTTTAACACATATGCCCCAAAATATTGGAAAAACATTTTAATTTGCACAATAATTGCACTTTCTTTTGATAGAGCAACACAAACCTTTGCACTTTGGAAACAAATGCATGAACTTTTTAAACCGATAAGCGTTTACGTGCACAGCTAAAGGGAAGAGAGCGCTCATTTGCTCGACCTTTCTCTCGATCCGCAGGCCGGAGCCGTGGCCTCTCTGCGCAGCTGTCCGTCAGGCCAGAACACGACCAGCGGAGAATGCTGCAAGCAGTGTCCACCCGGCGAGGGCGTCGTCACGCCCTGCGGTGCCAAGCAGACCGAGTGTGCGCCGTGTCTTGACAGTGAGTACCAAAGAAACATCATCTTCTCCGCCAAGTTCTGTGTTTGATTACACTGCCTGCAGTAAGAGCAGAGGAACAGAGAAGATTGGGATAAGATACACCATTTTTCAACCTTAGATTAGTTGCCAACTGATAAATCTGCATATTTATAACCCTGATTTTGCTGGACGATAAATTATTCCAGATCTTATTGCGATAAAATTGTTGCTTTGAGGCCATTTTCAAGTAATATAATGCTTAAGAACATATTCTGAGAGATCATCCATCCATTTTCTTTACACCCTTGTTCCTTGGTGGGGTTGGGAGGGGTGCTGGTGCCTCTCCAGCTATTGTTCCAGGTGAGAGGTGGGATCACCCTGGACAGGTCGCCAGTCTGTCACAGGGCAATACAGACAACCATGCACACACACTCACACCTGGGGGCAATTTGGAGAGGCCAATTAACCTGACAGTCATGTTTTTGGAATGTGGGAGGAAACCGGAGTACCTGAAGAAAACCCACACATGCACAGGGAGAACATGCAAACTCCATGCAGAAAGACTGGATCTGGGAATTGAACCCAGAACCTTCTTGCTGCAAGCCAACAGCTCTGCCACTGTACCACTGTGCAGCCCTCTGAGAGATCAGTAAACTTTAAATTATAATGAACATTTGACACTAGAACTGGAAGACGTTAAATTTCCTAAATAAATAAATAAAACTACAAACAAAATGAATTATGACGTCTCTGTAAACTGAATCATGCAAATGGAAATGATTGATCTTGTTTTAATTTGTCATATGATTAATTGATTTATTGTTTATTGTGACAGGCCTAATTGTGAATTCCTTCTAACAATCAGAATGAGTTTTTCTAAAAAACAAAAAGTTGTTTAACGGCTCAAAGCCACAATTCAGACTTTATGTGACGATCTGTGTTTTTGTGTATTTATTTCTTGTTTTTTTCTGTGTCCTTGTTCCCCGTGAGTCTCTGATGCCCTGTCCTCCCTCTTGGTTGATCCCAGCTGTGTCTAGTTTTCCTGATTATCCTCCTTGTGTATTTAAACCCACCTGTTCCTTGTCGGGTCCTCGTCTTATGACAGTTCTTGTCGCATGTCTAAGCTCTCCAGTTGAACTGCTAAGTCCTGGTTAGCGTTAGCGCTCGTTTTTCAGTCCTCTGTATACCAGTTGCTAGCGGTAATTAGCTGTGTGCTAACTCTCTGCCGTGCCGCCTGTGTTGGACTGTTTGAGCTTCCATCATTAAATCATCTTCATCATCATCATTATCTGGGTCTCGGCGTTCGTTCTCACCAACACACCGCCTCACGACACTTTATTTGTGCCCGAATCTAAAATGCTGCGTTTATGACCTCATGTTGAAGGTCATACACAGGATGACAGGTGTATAAAAACATTTACGGTCAAAGCACAATTTTTATGAAACTTATAATAGACAAAATTCATGTCAAGACTGAAAAACATTTCTTAAGAAATAAACAAACTTATATATGTATATTTCAGGATTTTTCCATCGTTTCAATCAGAATGATTGTAAACATGATCAGTTTTAAAAGAAAAAATCTTTTTACTCATGTAAAAGTTATCAAACATTAAAGAACAACATGCTTATCACATGTCCTAACATGTGTCTTTTACTAGTTTTTGCCAATTTGTTTATAACTTCTGAGGTTGGATTTATTTTTAAAGACACATACTTAGAAATAATATTCAACCCTTATTTTTAATGTACGGCTCTTAAAACTTTGTTTTCATAGTAAAAGAAACCAAACCACACAAATTCAGTTTTATCCTTATTATGCAGTCAATGAACACTTTAGGTACATTTTAGGTCTGAGGAAAATCCATTACAGGCTTCAGTTTCTTCTCAGCTCTTATATCTTGCTAAAAAGTTTACGTTAGTTTTTGTCTTATTTTAAGTGCATTAAGATATTTGCACTAGAAACTAGACCAAAAATATTTGGTAATATTTGGTGTTTTTGCAGTGTTTGTCCTAAACTCTGTGCAATATCTGTGTTTCCTCAACAATTACAGCGACAAAAAGCATAAATTATCATTCGCAAGCATCTTCTTTCATTCACATGAAAGTGCAAAAGAAGAATCAGAGCTGTGCAGCAGAGTGTCTTCCTGCACAGCTGCCCTCATCCTGGCCTTCGCCATGTAGGGAGAGAAGCTCTGGATGATGGATAGACATGAGGACAGTAGCGTAAAGAGGATAAAAGAGTGGGATCCGCTCCAGATGCAGCTGAACGGATCTCCAGAGGGAGACACTTAAAGCATCGGATACGTTATTGAACTATAATTAAAGCGGTATGCATTGTAAATTCAAATGGGACAAGCACAACCGGTGGCTGAAGAAGTCTGCATATTTTTAAGGATTGGCTCTTTGAGGTGAATTTATGCTTGAGAGTAACCATTACACGAGGTCAGAGGTTACCGTGTCCTCGGCGGAGGACGGAGTTGGTCCTCTGCCAGCGTTCCCAGAGATTTTCCACGTATGAATTCCCCAACTCTCCCTCATCCTGCCCAGGAAGTAGACGTCAACCTCTTTGGGTCAGTGAAACATTGTAAACCATAAGCGAAGGATTCAAATGAAGGTCATGAGAGAAGTCACGGAGATGGAAAAGTTATTACAGTGTCTGTAAAACGTCTTTGGATGGCTTGATACTGCACCTCAAATCAAGAGTCAAACCCCCAATTTTCTCCTTGTGCAGTTTGGGGTTAACGTGTCCTCCTTTCTCGGAGACATTCTCGGATGTTTTGTCTTTCTCTTGTACAACATGGAAGGTTTTAGAGGCGATAAATACCAGTCACACTCCTTTTTCTGCTCAGACATGAGCAAACGCACCATGACAAGCCATGTGCATTTAATCATGGACATGGAGAAACACAGATGGCTCTCTGTCAGATTTTATCACACAGCTACAAATTAAGATGGACTGATATAATGTTTAGCACAAGCATGTAAACTATTTATTTCGCCCTGGCTGAAAGGCGTTAAACTCTGACCTTTCAGCTGCAGAGCTTTTTAAGTACCTGCTTCTGAAACAATGACTAAGCTGTTAAAAAGCAACATTTTCATGACTGTCAAGGTTAAAATGTTAAAACGATTAGCTGTTCTTCCTGTAAATACTAGCATATTTGGGAAATAGTTGTAAAGATTGGGCTAATCTTTCAGAGAATACATTTAGGTTGCTGATACGAGTAAACATTGAGAAAAAAATAAAAATTTGGAGCTAATGTCCAGGTGATGTTAGCATGAGGTCAAATGCTAATATTAGCATTCTGGACATTAGCATATCTTTGCACTGGTTTGTTATTTCAAGAGGTAATATTAGTGGCTGCAACTAATTTTTCAGAAATTACATGTTTCACAACATTTAAAGCTTCAGAATGTAACTTTTATGAAAAAAAGCAAATATTCTTTAAAATTGTCACTATGTCATGACAGTGTAACATGAGACAAGATAATCTGTAAAAAAATTGAGCTCCATCTTCTCCCAGTGCTAACGAGAAACAACCAATCAGAGTCTGGAGGAAGGGCTTAGTGTTGTCAATCACCCTCTGGGTGGCGCTGCTCATCCTCCTCCTTCTGCTCCCCCTGCTCTACGCTGTGCTGCAGCTGGGAGAGTCTGTCGTAAATGCTAAGGCTAGTGAGCACAGCCACCGACAATGGCAGACAAACGGTTCTTTATTCTTCACCATTAGCACATTTAGCAGCACGTTCATGGGATTGATTGACGGCGCTAAGACTCTCCTCCTGGCTCTGACTGGTTGTTTTTGACCGGGAGCGGTGAATTCTTCAGAATTAGTAGCTCAGGTGAAGCAGATCGATCTTTTCACAGACTATCTGCCTCATAACATTATTCCACAACATGGTGACAGCTTTAACAACTATGTAAAAACATACATATATTTTTAACAAAAAAGTACAAACTGCAGCTTTAACAGTAAACATGGCATGCATTGCTATATTTTACACTAGGTAAGGTAATGTTTATATCGCACCTTTTCAGCAACAAGGCAGTTCAAAGTGCTTTACATGAATTAGAAGGAAATACAAACAACAAAACCGAAAGACAAAAAGGTAAAAATATAAGATGTTGAATCTCCATGTTTGAGTCTATTAGTAAGTATAAAGCTAAACGTTGATCTAAAGTAATAAGTTCTCCACATGTGGAGTCCCAGTTTCATTTGGGAAACTTCACGTTTACATTTTGTGGTGATGGGACAGGCATCCCTCCTAAACAACTGATTGCCATGTAAATAACATCTAATTGTTGCTACAGAGATGGCAGTTTGTGCTGCAGTTCCAGTGAGCTTTGGAGATTTATTTATCTTCCTTACCGTCCTCCTCTCTGTGTGGCAGCAAGATAAACGTTGGTCCTCATCTAGCCGAGTGGCTTACGGCTAAGAGAAATGATCGCCTGTGTCATATCATATTTATACCCAACGGTAACAGGAAGTCATGCATTGCTAATCAGAAGATCTCAGACTCTCTGATCAACTTAAAAGAGTAAAGTATGAGTTCATGATGCTGCATCATTCTGTGTCTTCTCCAAACAGCAGCCATTATGTTCTGTTAAATGTGTCCTTTATCGCTTTAGACCTGCTTGGAGTTTTTGTTGCTGAAAAAGTCAAATCCCTCGTCCCTTTAAGAAACACTTTAAGGCTGTTTAGACGCAGTTTTGCAGAAGGATGAATATGACAAGGGGGTTGAAGCCAACCAGAAGCTCTTCCATCCTGTAAATCAAGCATCCTGTGTCGGTTGACTTGTGAAAAAGGAAACAAGGGTTGCGTCTTCAACTTGTGATTTATTGACTGCAAACGGTTTGTGCAGTGAGTATTTAAGGCAAAAACACACCGCAGAGACAGAACAAATTACTGGACTTCAGTCTGTGGCAATTCATTCTATAGTATTGATCCTTGAAAATATAACAATGTCAAAATAGCATCAGTGTGTTTAAGCCGTTAGAAAAGGAGATGTTTATCACCAGACGTGTCCACTCAATTCAGCCTTTTAATCACAAATGTGGCTTCGGTTTTTAAAGTTTATGTGTTTTATTTCGTTAGCTTGACCTGCAGGTTACGAACATTCAGAAAAAAAACTAATTTCTGAGATGGTTTATTAAAGGCTTTACTGCTCTGTAGAATGGAGGAAACTCTGTACATTTATTTTGGGATGGTAGGACATGATATACTTTTTTTTTTCTTGCAAACAACTGGTGTGAATGCAACAAGCTAACGGTGCTGCTTTCATGCAAAATTGTCAACCTTAAAATGCATCTCCTACTTCTCCAGCAATGACCACTGGATGTTTTCTCTCTTCTTCTTTGACTCCCACACCTCAATCCTCATTGTGCATGGTTGCAGACAACCGCCTGTTCTTGGATAATTTGCCTATTTGCAGATTTGTATTGTAGAGCGCATCTAAAATTTTAAAAAGAAAAAGCAGCAAAAGGTCAGCTCAATGCTGCTTTGTACGCTGTAAACCAGCCAACCCAGTTGGCTGCAACAGCAGAGATAAGAAAGACTATGGAGGAAGTTCTGCCAATTCAGTTTCCACATTACATTAATGCATATTAAGACATATTTTGTGCTTGAACTATTAAATAGGCAGTTTTAAGCGATTTTAGTGGGAGTGACAAGTAAATGCGGATTTTAGCCACTACCCGGGGTCCTGTCTTGTTCGTCACAGTCACATTTTTTCTGCAATTCCTTTAACTTTGGATACCAACAAATCCTGCCTTATGAAAATATCTACCTTCCTTGGATGGCAAATACTTTTGTCTTTCCCATTTTAAAGAGTGGCCTAAAGAAAGGGACCACTGTGAAGTAGAAGAAACTGCTTTAGCTGCCTTTATCATACAGTTTGGTTCAAATAATGGTGGCATTTCTGATTTATTCAGAAACGGCTATTAACTGCACGTCTTTCAACCTTCTAAATAAACAAATGATTAAAAAAAATTCCAAGTGTAGAATTTGTTCATAAAGGCTTTTTTGTACATGATAATCAATGAGCTGTTACTCAATCTCTATAATTTCCCATATGTTGGAGAATGCAGAATTTTCTGCCACAAGTTTCTAGCTAGAGTTTCCACATAGGCTTCATTTTGAACAAATAATAACCAGAAGTTTGTCTGAAAAGCTGCAAAGGATATCCAAGTGTAAAACACCAGAGGAGTTTGGACGAATGAGCAGATAACTGGAGATAAAACAGAACAAGAGGAGTTGGAATGGAGACAAAGGAACATTTTTAGTCAAGAGTCGAGGCATCATGCACACACACACACACACGCACACACACACACACACACACACACACACACCATGGGCCAAAGTGGGCGACGTTAGAGTCCTTATTTGGGTGTTAAAATAAACGGAAAGACGGCATGTTTGACCAGTGGCAGCAGAACTGACATCTTGTCCTTCAGAAGGAGAACTCAGTCTGCTTCTCTCCCCCTTCTCCCATTTCTCTCTCTCTCTCTCTCTCTCTCTCTCTCCAAGCTGCAGCCACTGTTATTAATGTATTGACTTGCATTATTGATGCATGGCATTATGATAATGGCTCCAAGAGCCCTCATGGGGGACAGTCAGAGTAGTCTGAGTGTGTGCGTCTGTTTGAGCAGAGCAGATAATGGGGGGGATTGCAATACATGACTGGACACCAATGAGGCCTTGATGGTTTCTAGCTCTGAAAAAAGACAATTAAGCAAAAATGCGAGGGACCCACATTTGACACCATCAATTAAAAACACAGCGAACCGAGATTGGTCTGCTGCTCAGATGTCTCTGATTTCTTTTGTCTCTCTGCCTCAGGGTCTATCTCTTCTCATCTGTTTTAATCTCTGTGGCATCAGAGCATTTGGCGTTGTTGGTGGGCAAATACAATGCAGGCTGAGAACTTGATACGTACCTCCCACAAGCTCCTAAACGCCATTTCTTTCCTGTTTAGATTAATGTTGTATGGAAAATAGACTGATAGAAACTTTAAAAGCTTAATAAGTTGTATGAGAAGCACTTTTCTACGCGACAAAATTATAGGAGTATTTAGGTTGGTTTTATTGTGTTACGCAGGGAAGATAGTGGGAAAAAAAGACCGACAGGAAGGAGAGATATTATCTGTAAAATAGATTCTCCTGATTGGTTTTCACGTCGTTTACTCCCACATTTTACATCAAACAAGATCAAACAAGCAGGCAATCTCTGTGAATTAGCAGCTGAGTGTCCACATTAATAATAGTTAATGGTTCATGTTAAATAGATGACGTACTAAAATGGCTGGAAGCCATGACAAAACACAATTACACCAAACATGTTGAAGCTCTTTTCTAATACAGAGTAGCTTAATTTTTCTCTACTGTTTTGTGGGAGGAGTGGATTTCTGTTATTTTGTGTCTTACTTTGTTTCATGAATCATCCAATGACGGTCATAACTAGAACTTATTGATTTATTCTCAGAAAGTAAAAACAACCCGACCATATTCTCTCTTAATACAGTGCAATAGGATATGAAGTCTTCTTGTTTTGAGTTTTCTTGGATTCGGTTTACACTCCTTACCAGTAGGTGGCAGTAATCAGTAATCCTCCATTAAGTTGTTTACCAACAAACAACAAGAAGTAGAAGAAAAATTGATCACAGTCCCTGAACTGCAGCATCACAACATAAAAACATAAACATAAAAAACATAAAAATAACATAAAAATTAGACAAAATACTCAATCAGACTCGATGTCAGCAGCTGATGGAATCACTTTTAAGCTCCTTGCGAGGAAAATTTAGGTTAATATAAGAACTCTGAGAGAAAACACCGAAAATCTTTCAGAGTACTACGGAGGCCCCTAGGGGACATGGAGGATTTTTTTTATTTTGCGTTCCCTCACAATAATGTACTGATCAGTTCATGCGGCATAACTAAATACTGAACGTCTTTCTTACGGTGGCCCCGGCACTTTTTGCTATAAGGTTTCCATATTGTTTATATCTCGTTTGTGAGATATCTGAAGTTTTGCACCACAAACCTGTGTGCAAAATCAAAACAGGCCAAATATGGACTTTCCATTTTTTTCCATCCCTTATAAGATATAAACAGGGACTTTCTTTAAAAAGTAAAGAAAAAAATACATCCAAAGTATTTGGACTACTTCTGAATTATTTTCACAGGTTAATGAAGTCATTGCCTTGTGATGACTTTATTACCAGTTTGGTTTGTTGGTCTGAATGGCTAATAAAGGGCCTTTTTCATGTGCAGTTCCAGCTCAACTTTACACAGACATGCAGTGAATAAGTTGATTTTTAGTCAGTGTTTTGCACCAATGAGTTAAGAGAATACAAACACATTTTCATTGAGGCTCTTTAAATATCTGTATATATGTGTAAATGTCCATTTTAAATTGGAATTTGTGACTGTATAGAAAATAGAATCCAAAAGAAAAATTTTCCCCATGCCCTCTAGGGGGCGCCGTAGAATATGGGTCCTGGTTTTTTATGCGTCCTTAAATTATTTAAATTTAAACTCAAGTGCACTTGAAAACAACACAAATACACACAATATATCTGGCATTTTTAGTATAACTCTCCAGACCATTCCACAGTTTTATTCCCTGGATAGAGGATTTCTCTGCCCCTTTATCAACTCTCTCTTGGATGTTGGAAGGTAGCATGTTGGTAACATGTTGGTCATTGACAGCTACCAGACAGGAAATGGTCATTAGAGGAGAGGCAGACATGCAGCAAACGTCTCAAGAATCAGAATCAACCCTAGACAAACTCTACAACACGGGTCGTCCCAGAAATTTGTGTTTTGATTGAGTCCAGATGTTTTACATGAACCACAGCTGTAGCAGAATTAAGAAAAGTGAAAATAACGTTTTTAATTCAACTTCTAGGGTTGCAAATAACACTTGATTTATTGAGTAGCTCAGTCAGTGCAGACACGTCGTCCTTGAGTATTTCTGTCAGTTACTGATCCTGTGCAAATAAGATGTAAAACTCAACATCATATTTGATATAGAAAAGTTAAATTACCAAACAATAGATGATGCAACACTGTATTAACAAATAAATAAATGAACAAATCAAATCCGTTTGTGTGTCTTGAAGACAGAGATTGCGAAGTTATATTTGCCTTGCGATCTCTCTTATAATTTCATTTCTTTTGCTGTTTAGACTTACACACACACACACGTATGGACACACGCAAACACACTCGCTGCTTTTACAAATGGGTCTGTTGCATAATTTAGTGCATTTCCCAGTTCTCTATCCAGCTGAAATAGAATTCCATAAACCATGAAGTATCGATTGTAACCTTTGCAGATATGTCTGTCCGAGGATTTCTGGCAGGTGTTCAAAACATATTATTGATGTCATTATCATTCTCAAAAAAAAACCCCAAAAAAAACAAACAAACAAAAAAAAACATTTATGAAAATATGAAAATATTGCTGCTCACTTTTAGTATGAAAGAAATATTTTCCTGTACAGGCGGAGAAGTTTATACAGAAACAGTTTTGGGTTTATTAAATGAAGGCAAATGTGTGCTGGGGACTCAAAAGTATCAGCAAGTTTTGAACTTGCATGAATTTTATTACAACCACAGTCAAAATGGAACCAACTAAATTTGATTCTGTCTTTATTATTGATTCATTTGATTACATATTTCTGCATATAAACAGAATCGGTTTGCCTTGTACAAAGTCAAAACAAAAGTATTGCATTCCCTCACAATAAATTAGCAAATATACCCTAGTCTATTTCCTATACAGTCACGAATGTCAAATATAATGAACTGCTTAAGCTGTTCAAACCTTTTTCTTAAATGTGTTCCCAAAACTGTTATGCGTATACTGACATAAAACCAAAAAGGTGATCTTTCCTCCTGCCATTCTTCTTCCAGGTGAGACCTTCTCAGAAAACTTCAGCCACACAGAGAAATGTCAGCCTTGTACAAAATGCACAGGGCTGCTCCGCATGAGCACGCCCTGCACCGACACCAACGACGCCATCTGCACATGCAACTACGGCTACTACCACAACAAAATCAGTGATCGGTGTGAAGCCTGCACCAAATGTCCCGAAGGCCACGGCATGCTGTACAGCTGCGAGTCGGATCATGACACGATGTGTGAGCAGTGCGACGGCGACACTTTCTCGGACCAGGACAATTTCAGGGACCCCTGCATCCCCTGCACAACGTGTGACGAGGATGATGAGGTGCTGCAGGACTGCAGTCCTGTCAACGACACCATTTGCCGATGTAAGTCAATTATATTCATTTTTTCTACAATAAATTATTTGAATATACTGTTGACCATCTAAGGCTACGTTCACACTACAGCCTGAAGTGACCCAAATCCGATTAGTTTTGTGAAATAGGATTTTTCCAAATATATGTGAACTGCAAATGACCTGAAAGCGTCCCGTATGCACAGTAGAGGGCGCAATGACGTCAGTAGAGAGCGTCCTCAGTGTTTTACCAACCGCTATAAAGAAGAAGAAGTGCTCAGTGTTTGCGGAAGTAAACATGGATGCTAACGGTGGAGCTTAGCTTACGGTTTTGAAGTTGTTATCCAACCAGAGACAGAGGCAACTTATATACTTATAACTGGTTGTTGTTTATCTTCTCGCTTACACGTATCAGGGTGCAGAATAGTGACGTTTGTCGAGTATCAAGACCTGGCTGTTCAGATTCAGGTCACATTTGAAAAGATCAGATATCGGATATCCAAGTGGCCTGTGTCGCACTTTAAAAAGATAAAAAAACAACTTGTGGTGTTCAGACTGTCATGAAAAGATCAGATGCAGGTCGCATTAAGGCAGAAAAACATCGGATTTGGGTCACTTCAGCCTGCAGTGTGAACAAAGACTAAAGGCCTTTGCACTGAGGTGAGTTGCACAACAAAACACAACTCTACCCACTGAGGAGCAACGATTAAAAAGGAAAAATCGTCAAGATTAATAATTCTACCAATGTGTTCTTCATTCACAGAAAATATGGGGTTCAGGTATCGAAATGAATGGTCACTACAGAAACCTTTCCGGGGGGTCAGAGTAAAATCTTTCAAAGTAAAAATACACTGGAAGATGTCCAGTGTATTGATTAAAAAACTGCAACACTTTGGTTCCAAATCATTTTCTGTGGGAGAACCAAACATTTTCACCAGTTCACATGCAAATATCTATTTGCCTTATTGCTGCTCAGTTACCTTTTCTTATTAGTAATAAAACACGTTTTTTCTTTACGACGTAACACCCAACTTGGTATTTTATCTGTCGAAATCTAATTTCAGTATATATCCGCTTATGCAGATGACGAGATTAATTCCCTTACTTATTTTTCATGTCGATTTACTTCTGCTAAAGTTTGTAGCTGCACAAATCATTGGCTTAGATAATTTAAAATACCATAGAGAGCCTGATCCAATGGGCATCTCTAAAAACACGAAACGGCCAAGTCGGACAGTTCTGTTGAAATATTGCAGTGGATTGTTTTTTAATGTTAGCTTATAAACTAATTCATATGGAGTTGTTCTGTCTGACCAGTAGGCACGTTAATCAAACTTTTGTGCAGAGTGAAGTTGATTTACTGGGTTCACTGGCCAGGGTCACGCTGAAGTCAATGGAATATAACTGAGTGCATATTTGCTGAGCGGACAGTTCAGTGACTGGACAGATAATTCATCAGCCGCATTATCAGCTCATCTCAGTGCAACACTGTCTGCGTTGTTGGCCTAAATGCCATGCTCAAGCCTGTCTCGTTGTCTTCTTGGACTCATCCCCTCTCTAGGAACAAGGGCTACAGTCTTTTTTTTATATATATATTTTGGATTTCGTCAGGGTCATATCTGTAAACAGGGCTTCGAATTTTTCTTCTTTTTTTAATATCATTGGACCCTGTGGGTATCATGCTCCAAATCACAAATTCCTACAGACCGCAGTCACTTCTCATTCCGATGATCTGATGCCTCCCAGATTAAATCAACGCTTTTGTGAACTGACAATAAGGAGTCTGTTGATTAGCCATGCAAGCGCTCTGAACGATGTGATCACAGAGTTACCAGCTGAAGGCAGTCTGTTGTTCAACTCTGATGAACTTGTGTGGCCAGTGAAGAGCTTTGGGGATGCACGTAGATGCTGTCTTTAATTCAGGGTACGCTTCATAATTTTAACCATTTTTAAAAAAAGTCATAATACTGTTTTTGTAAATCGTTGATGCAAAGCTTTTGTTTTGACTTTTGTACTTCCTAGGACTTAAGATCTTGGGTTCAGCCTGTTTTACCCAATTAGGCTCCATAAAGGTGACAGTAATTATTAAACCAAGCTGAGATGCTGCGCAGAAATGTGAAATAATTTCCAAGGTTCCTATGCAATTTTGGAAAGTGTTTATTTTTATTTGACAGTTTTCCAGGTTTGATAAAAATTTGATTTTACGTATTTTTATTCTGCTATATTCTAAACCTGTAGTGTTTTTATTTATTTTAATTTTTTGAATTTTTTTATATAACTTTATATTTAACTATCAATTATCTTGATTTTCAACATTTTATCCATCAGAATTTTGGTTTTGTTAACTAGCTGCTCACTTAAGAATAAAATAAAACATAAATATTGCAGTTTTTAGGCTTTAGACGACTTGCAATTCAGGTTGAACTTGTGGTCTTTAAGCTGAATTGGTACTACTGGTGCAAGGTGTACCATTTGTACAATATGTACAAATAGAAGAGTTACTGTAAAAGTTTGTAATTAAAGTTTGTAGTTAAAGATTTTGAAATGGAGAAGAGAAAAACAGTGAAATGGCACTAAGCCACACTCTGAACAGCTAAGTTTAGCACCATGTTGTTTCTTGTTTTGTGAAACCAACAATAAAATGACTAATTTAGCAGTTTAAAAAATATAAATTTAAGTGTCAAAAAGTAGAAAACTTTCAAGAGAGAAATAATTTTTAAGTAATTTGCCTCATTGTATAACAAATTTGATATAATTCACATCCTTTACTTGTGATTAAACTGTAAAATCTGAGTGAGTGCAACGGTAATAAATTGTTTGTCGTCTTCCTGGCTTTAAAAGGAGCTTGGGAAATAGACCGCAGATGGATTAGGTTATTCGACAAGCAAAAGTGGAAAAACGCGTATTGATGTCTTCCACCAAGTGCCCTGCTACTATTAGCAACAACGCTTTAACGGCTTAATACCGGCTCTGAGTGGGAAGCGCGTTTGGCTGAATGATGCAGCCAAGATCAAGACACAAGAAGCCAGAACTCCAACGGTAATACATCCCTTCTGATAACAGAGCAACTCCAGATCATGATGAATGGGAATTAACTGTGATTGTAAGCATGATGTCTTACAGCCCACTGCCTATGAGCTTTATTGTCATATCCTACTCCTCCCTCTAACCCAATCATGTGCCTTTTATTTCTAATTCAATCTTTTTAGGGAAGAACACGCGTTATCGGCGCTGACGAATCTGTGGCGCTGCCAGATGTCCATATCCATTAATGTTGTAGAGTCAGGCGAAGCAGGCCTGAAGGCTAAACACAGCCAGGAAGGTAACAGGGCAAGCTGTAACTTGAGATACTAGAGACATAGTTTAGCTGTAGGTGGAAAGAACAGAACATCATTATTAATCAGATTATCCTTTGAGAGAAAGCTAGATATCCTGCTTCTCTGTTTTGATTATGCTTAAATTTAGCGTCAAGGGCAAATTTTCCCCTGTGATAATTTAAGATTTGTGCTATTTGGTGGGAAATACACCCAATTTCCTCCAACTCCTCCGGTGGGATAGTTCATGTTTTGAGTCACACTCACAAAAAATCCTCTGTCTTCATCTTCCTCTACAATACTGAGCAGGCCTTTACAGGCTGGCCTCCAGAGTTGACACTTTGACAGCAAGATGGTTATCTTAAGAAGTGTGATATGGCTTCCACTCCTCTGTAGGCCACAGAGCAAGGTCAAAGGTTGAAGATCATGGGAGGCTTGTATTTTAAGAGGGATTATCAGGCAGAGTGAGCTCCCACCAGAGCTGAACAACACGGTATATAATCCGTTCAGGGGTCAAAACATCAAATCAGCAACAGTGAAAATGAGGGTAAATGGGTAACAATTAAAGTAATAGAGCACAAATAACTCGATATATTCACAACTGCGACTCTGATCGATGTTTATAAGATAATTAGTCAAAGCATCTAGCAAAAAAAGTGAGGCAGTTAATTTTTTAAGTATAAAATAATGTGTTTTTTCTGCAGTATTATTCTTAGAGATTTCTCTATAGCATTACAGGATCTATGTACTCCAGAGGAGCAGTTTCCAAACTTTCCAGCTTCTTATCCACAAAATAAAAATATGAAAGGGTCATGACCCCGAATTTTGGTTGAACATTCAAGCATTTCTACTGTCAGTTAAAAAGCTGCACAATCTGCATCAACAAACAGTATATTAGCCAACATGTTACTTTTATTCACTTTAAGATCTTGTTTTTTTTTTTTTAACTATATTTCTAAAATGCAAGTGATTTCTCATAGTCATTTTTTGGTATTGGTATCATGACTCCAAGTGGACCTCCGCAACCTCCCCAAATTAACGGCTCCACATTGCAGTTAATTTATGTTTCAAGTTTATTTACACTGAACTAATTTAAAACAATGTAATCTCAAGTCCTTGTAGAGGACAGACTGGAAAATGAAAAATGCAATTAAATAAACTCAGTTCAATCTGTCTGTCAACTTACATTCACACTTAGTTCCAGTTAACATGAAATATTTACGACAACGAAAGCAATCGGTTTCAGTTTTTAATTTGAATTGGTAAAAAGTTCCAACAAAATAGCACTGTGTGTGAAGAAAATACAAAACACAAGAGATCACTTTAAACCTAATTTTGGAGACCTTCACCTTTACAACTGTTTGTTTGGAGGGTTGTGGTTGTTAAAAACATGAGACCTGTTCTTGGTTAATGTAGCAACATTTTGTTTTGCAACAGTGGAAACTTAAGATGATTAGCATCATGTCAAGATGGGGGCAACACGAGACTTATTGCCCCCATCTCAGAAATGTCTAAATCCTATAAAATCAGTAACACTAGGACACTTCTGTTGCATCAACTTGGCCATGTTCATACTGGTAGACCTGCAAACCATCCAGCTACACAGACAGTGGGACAGTGGCGCCTGCAGCTGTGCGTACCTTAGAGTTTTAAAATATTATAGTTATTGTACTTTATATTGTATTCCCCCTGTGCTATTCACAAGATGTTGGAATAAAAGAAAAATGATCTTTTGTGTCAAAATATTGTGTAGGTAGCCCACATCTACACAGGCATATGTCCATCATAAACCTTATTGTAATAGATACTGTTATTGTAATACTTTGTGTATTTGGCGGCTTGGCACTCTTTCTGTAAGCTGAATGTGATCATGCAGTGAAGCTAGCTAAAAATGAAGAAGTGGACATTAAACCCTCACGCAGTTTTAAGAAGGGTTGAGTGAACCCTGCCTGAACTTTTTATCCTGTGCGCAGTCCGCCTGCGTTTATTTTTGAAGCATCCCATCATTTCGCCACTGACAGACCATCAATGGCGCAAAAAGTGGGTATGCAGCGCATGCAACGCATAGGGGCGCTGCACCAGAGGGGGCGTCAAAACCCCGTCTGGAGGGGGCGGCGCCCCGATGATGCCTTCACATACACTTCACCACGCCCTTACGTTCCTTCACCTCGCGCACATGTAAATGTAAATGTAACGAGTTTTACCTTTCACGTGTCTTCGTCTCGGGGGTGGTAAACATACGGTCGCTCATACGGATAGAGCAACCTTATGTTTTCTACGCTCCTTCACCCTTGCGTACCTTCTTTTGCGGGGGGGGGGGGAGCGATTTATGTTTTCGCATCCACCTGAATAATATGTAGTTACGCCCCTGCAGACCATGACACCTGCCGCGCACTTCACCTGTGCCACGCTATAGTGGGAGAGTGAAACTGTTAAATCCATTCAAAACGTTGGTCAAAAAGAGTAGAAATTAAGCAAACATTATCGCTTCACCTCGTCCTCTTCTGGAAGTCTCAGACACACCACCTGATCCTGGGAATCATCCTCCTCCTCCCGTGGATCTGTCTTTATTATTTAGTGTAATTTATCAAAAAAAAAAGTAGGCTATGCAGGCTTAAGTGTGGCATGTGTGCTGCATTTGGACTCATTGGGCCTTGTGTGGATCAGATCTGCTATTTCTCTGCCATCGCATCACGTTGCGACAGCATTCATGAGGATTAGGTGCAATGATAGTTTTGTGCGCACCCTCCGATAATATCCTGCAGGCGCCCCAGGTTTCGATAAGTTAAGTGTTGGCCTGATCTAAGAACAATCATGTAGGTGGAAACGAGAGCTGATTTGAAGTAATGCACATTAATTCCACAGAGATTATTTCAAAATACATAATTAATAGGGGTGGAGAGCCATGCTAGCTCGGCGTTCCAAGGCCCTTTTATTGCCATTATTAAAGATGAATGAGTTGTGTTTGAGTTTGACAAAGTAGGTGCTGCCCGTTCTTATCAGGCTGAGGTTTTGGCTAACCTCCCTGCAGTGGTGGAGAAAGTACTCAAAAAATTTACTTAAGTAAAAGTAAAAAAGTACTGGCTTTTAAAAATACTTAAGTATT
>NW_015114935.1:92055-93247 GCF_001443285.1 Poecilia latipinna
AATATGTTGGTCAATGTTCATTTTATTTGGCCACTGAAGACAAATATCATCCTCTGATGCGTGACCAAATGGACAACAACCCATGACACAGCAAGGCTCATCGCGCTTTTATTTTGAAAACCTACACGCAAAATGAAGCAGTCACGTGACCCATGCAATGCGAGGCTTCGTTTGTTGCCAGTCACGTGGTTTTCAGCAAGCCAACACAAGCCTCGAAGCAGGGCTTCATCGGCCACGCCCCCTTTTTACTCGGTACAAGGATCGAAGCCTGGATTCAGATAGCCCATCACTAATGAGTGTTGTGTTCGGGAGCTAGCATGCTAGCACTAGCCTTCCCAGCTCGTTGAGTTGGTTATACACCGATCTAAATATAGCACATTCAAACTGAAATGTTTACAGTGGTGGAGAAAGTACTCAAGAAATGTACTTAAGTAAAAGTACAAATAAACAGACAAAAATATACTCAAGTAAAAGTAACATTTTACTTAAGTAAAAGTAAAAAAGTACTGGCTTTTAAAAATACTTAAGTATTAAAAGTAAAAGTACTTGCTGAATACATAACCTAATCGCTAATATCATTAAGTGAACTGATCGTATTTAATTTTAATACATTAGAAATGTGCCATTTTAATGAACAATGTCACAGATAAAGCATGTTTTCACTGTGTTTACTCTGTAACATAGTTTAGACTTAGATATTAGATTCTATGCATCATAATTTCAGGGATGGAAACATCTTGTCTCCTTTTCTCCTGTCCTAACATACCATGAACTTTTTTTTTTTTTTTTTTGCCACGAGTGGCTTTTATTTTGAAAAAAATCCAACTGGCAGGCGAGGACATGGAAGTCCTATAGGACTTAGTAAAGATCCGGCCAGAAGAATCGGATCGTTCCTGAATGTCATATCACTATATTGCACTTTGGTCACAGCGTTGTCCCATAAATGCGACACCTCAGTCAACACCTCCACACAATAATTCAGCGCATGAGTGACAACTTTTTTTCGTCGCAGATGCAACGTGTGTCTCAGTACAGCTAGCTTTGCTAGCATCATGTCCACGGATCTTACCTTTCTTTAAGCTTTCCTTCCAAGTGACGCTAAAAGTTGGACTAAGTCCCCCCGTCTATGAAAGCGAAGCGCTGCTGGTTTTACATGTCGCCATATCTTATGGTTTATGCAGCTATTATATTA
>NW_015114935.1:96957-124288 GCF_001443285.1 Poecilia latipinna
TGTACTTAAGTACAGTAACGAAGTACTTGTACTTCGTTACTTCCCACCACTGCCTCCCTGAAGGACAGAGATGTTCAATGGCAGTGTTCTGCCTTGGGATTTTACCCAGAACTGACAGCGCCAATGTGAGTTAACCTTTCACCCAAAGCTAGAGGTTCCTAAAGTTCTGGCTCTAAGGCTGCAAAAACATCACATGTGAAATCATTTTACTTGTGCAAAAAAAAAAAAAAAAAAAAGAGGAAAGTTCAAGGGATTCGTTCACCGTGAGTCACCAAAAAACTAAGCCACGTGTGTTTTCTTCCGGGCACTGATTCTCAGCACAGATTGAAATCAATAAGATGACTGATTGAACATCACAGATGGAAAGATGAAGGTTTAGAGGAAGGGAGGCAGAATTTGACTGGGTCAAGTCCATTCTGGTATTGAGTTGATAGGTGAGAAGGCCAGGAGCTGTTTCCTTCCTGAATTCGGTTGACCTTAACAATAGACAGCCTGGCCTCTGCATGCGAGAAAGCAAGATCGACTACGCGGCATAATGCACAACCTCTCTGACACAAAGAGAGGGACGGGAGGAGAAGGTCAAATGTGTAAAGGATTAAGGTCCATGAAAAGAGCGGAGGAGGACGGATTAGACACAAAACCTCATATCTGTCGTTGGCGGATGTCGTTTTTCTCATTCATTGATTTGTGCACACAAGGCAAACATTACAGACTAGAAAGAAGAGGTATTGATCCATAAAATAAAGAATTAGATAAGCAAACACTAACAAAGAAGCAGAACTAATTAAAATGGAGAGATGGAGATTTTGTTTTCTTTGCCAAAATCTCTTCTGGAAAAAATTATTTGGTCCATTATTTTTAGAAAGGTGACAATATTCAAGGGTTACGATACTTTTTTAATTTCTTTTTGGTAGTTATTTTCTGATTTTTATTGCTAGTAGTAATAGTGGTATTTTCCCCTAATATCTCTTGTTTTAGTTAATCTAGGGCCACATTAGTCTTGGGCAGAAGGGGGAAAGAAGAAAAAGAAATAACGAGACATAAATAAATAAATTAAAGAGCTAAAGAATATATTAACCATTTATTTATTATTTACAATGAATTTGTAGGTATCAGTTCTGTTGTGATAGTTTTAATGGTTTTAATGTATTAAATATTATCAATATTATTAATATTACCTATGGGTGTAAATTTAGTACCTCTTATTCCAGTCAGTATATAAAGTTAAGTCCTAAAATATTCAGTGAGACAGGCATCTCTCAAAAGATCATCTCAAAAGTCTCTTAAAAGAAACCCCCACCAGATTATAATTAATACAATTTTCATCAAAAATGTATCTGTATTTTTTTGGTCTCCTAATATAAAATACACTGACATTTCTGCTTTTAATAAATAAAAAACCATGAGTAATCTTTGAATAAATTAGTAAACAAACGTGTCAAAACTTCTCTTACATTATATATACACATTTACAGCTCTGAAAAAAAAATATTTTACACATCACTTTAACATGATGCAACTTTTAACTTGTAGGGGAGTCTAGTTATCCCCATCAAACAATAAATTAGAGATCCTAATGTGCATTTGAAAGGAATCTGACAGACAAACAAAAAACCCCGGGACAAATGGGGGAAACGACAAAAGAACAAAATGCCATGAACATTCCTGATTTTCTGCGTGTAAAACCACATCAACTCCACAGATGTGAGGAATCCCCAAACCCACTCCCACTTAACAATTGTCAGTCTTTGTACATCACAGTCCGTCTTTGTGTGGCTTATAGCTTGGATCATTTGTACTGACCTATATCTCAACTGAGCTGGGGTGTACGGCCGCAGCTGACCTCCTCTTTTTTACCCTCTTGATCCTTGCTCCACACAGTATGCACATTGTAACGATGAGGGACGTTTTTAAAGGCGACAACATGTATGCACCCTGACTCCGTCTCCTAAAGCTGCCAGCCAGCACCCAGGAATTTGCCCTGACATTCCAAGCGGAAAAGTTTTCGGGGTGGGGGGTGATTTTTACACGAGCGAATGTGTCGGGTGGCAGGGGTGAACACAACAGTCCCTGTGCGCACTCGTGCCGTCAATTCGTTGTCAAAAGTTCAGCACGTTTTTTTTTTCCTCATGCAGATTGAGAGTCTTGTGTTGGTTGAAAGTGTCTTTGTCAAGTCTAGTCCCTTTCACATTGATGTTGTGTTTTAACGGCACATAGATGTCTCCAGTGGAGTTGGTTTAAAGTGGCATCAAGAGTGACTGTCAATAATAGATGGGTTTTCTGCAGCCCTGTCCACATGTAGCCTGGTTTTAAAGAAATATCAGTTTTTATAAACACAAACCCATACAAATCTGTCACTGAGCGTTGCTGTAAACATGCCAAACCCATAGAGGGCAGTGTAGCTCAAAGTTAAAACCTTTCAGCCAATCAGATTGCTTCAAAACAACCATAACTTCCTGTTAGGAATTAAACATGGTGCTAGGAGGTTAATTTTAAATACTTTTAAATAGCGTATCAGTCAAAAGTGTCAAAGCAAGTACATAAAACTAACTTTTCTGCAAGATATAGGAGCAATAATTCCTTAGTAATAATAAAAAAGTACTAGTTGCACTTGCAGAATATTTAACTTATGACAAGATATTTTACAGTATGATATTAAGGAATTATTTACTTAAAACAAGCTCCAATATCTTGCTGAAAAGTTACTTGTAAGTTAGTTTTGTCTTATTTCTAGAATACTAAGATTTTTTCACTAGAAACGTGACTGAAACTACTTGGTCAGATTTTGTAGTTCTTGCAGTGAACATTGTGCTACTTGCAAACCTTCTTTTAATTATCTTCAGAGCAACTGAACTAAAATGTTCCTGTTTATCTTTTCAGTGACTTGAAGCTTTTCTGTTCCACAAATAGACAATGCAAACAATAAAGACTCTCAGGCTCGTGGCTTAAGTAGCAAATTGATACCACATATATCAAGGAAATCCATCCTCTTAAAAATATTGATATTAAAAGATATGAACTTTGACGGTAAACAGGAGAGAGAAACCGAGAGCTTCACAGACGAAAGAGATGGAAAGCTTCTGAGGGTGGAGAAGGAGAACAGATGCTCAGAATGTGGCTTGGTCGATAAAACCGATGGAGTTACTCATCTGCACTCTCGGGTTTCCCAAGTTGACCTCTACGAGTGCCGATCACATTCTGCCGCAGAAGAGGCAAACGCACACATCCACTGGAGCGTCACGCGTGCACACATGGCAGCTTCCCCTCCACAAACATGCACACGTAGAGGTGTGGCCCAAGTATGCGTGTAGAAAATTGAGATGGGTCAAGTAAGCTGGGACCACAGCCAGAAGTCTCAAGGAGAAAAGAGAAAGTTGTGAGAAAGAGCAGATTAAACGAACAGGGATAGCGTTATCTGTTGTTTCTCTTCACTGCTTGTTTTTTGCTCTGGGTTTGTCTTGTTTTCTTGGGTGGGTGCAGCTTATAAAAAAGAAGCCCTTCCTTTCCTTTACATTAAGACTGCAAAGTATGGAAACATCAACACCTGTTTGCAAGAGGCTGCAAGCAGCTGGAATTACAAGTTAAACTCAGGTGTGGCCGAATAACTTATACACACACACACACACACACACACACACACCCGTCGGACACAAAGCACTCATGCAAGGGTGTAAGGCAACAACAGCATCTTCCTATATAATTACTTGCTTGACAACACACGCAGGAGTGGATTTCCTGCTGCAAGACGTTATCAGATGAAGCCAGAAGGAAAATTCTTTTAATATTACTAACAATCAGACTTAACCTTAAAAACATGGATTAAACGGTTTTGTTACTGTTATACTTGGTTTCCAGCTGACAGATCCTGCTAATTTAGAAGCTCTGCACTTTTCAGTTTTAAAATGTTTAATGACAAGCTTGGGTTATGTGACGGTGGAGGCACCTGGAGTCTGAAGCCTCCGGGCTTGATTTGTAGCCTCCTCATTTTTTAAATGTTTAAAGCTGAGGGTGTAAGGGACAGTCACACATTACTGAACAGTTTTTCCTTCAGAACCGAACTAATGTTCTGTCTCATAGATCCAACAAGGTGTGCGACGTCCTTCTCAGACTTTTTGGTCCATACTGGCAGGATAACAACACACGGCTAATGCAGATTTGTCAACTTAACATTCATATAGCTCAGCATAATGGATGAATTGGAATAATGAAAGTCAAACATGTAAACATGTAATCTAGAAGGTTACATAGCAATCATCTCATGTGACTTAGAAGCATGATAAATGAATACAAAACTGACTAAACAGAAGGTTGAAAACTGATAGTAGCACGAGGATAAAATGTAGAAGACTGGAAGATGAAGAGACATTTGTCCTGGACAAAGGACATTTTTGTCAATGAATGGTGTCCTGTTTCCTGAGTATATATATCTTCTAGGGGCTGAAAGATAACAGGGTGAGGTGGGTAACTATGGTGATACTGGTGCATCTCTTTGTCTTGTGCTGAAGGTGGCTGGATGGGACATGATGTACGTTCTTCTTAAAATCTAAGCAAATAAATAACCCAAACAGAAAAATACAGATCATTCAAAACGATAGTCTAAACTTTCATTGACATCAACTCAATACATTTTAAACATAAAATTTAACTTTGATCTGCTATAGAGTACTTTAATGCAAACACACTCGGTTCACTCCTGGGGGTGTTGACCTTTTGGTCGGAAGGCGACCCCCTCCTCAGTAAATCGTAGCTGCTGAGTCATAGCTACCAGAAACCGCGCAGCGCTGCACTGATGAGCCGTTTACAGATATTTTTAACACTTTGCTTGAGACGTGCCATTTGTCAGACTGTTGTAAATCCTACACCTAAAATAATCACAGCACACAGGACCGAATGACCACATAGAAGCTTAGAGGCTTTAATAATATGGTTTCTGTAAAGGTATGTAATTCTTGAGCTAGCTGAATGCAGTTGGTATGGGGGAATTTTTCTGTCATAATTCGAGAGCACACATTTTCAATTTGAAAGCAGGATTTCATGTCTTTTGTACTCAAAATTTCTGCTCTCTTTCAAATATTCACTGTGCTTTCTCAAACCCGTGTCCTCGCGCTCAAAACGTGTCTCTGCTCGAATCAAATCTCCGCTTGCAAACCTCTGCGAATTATTTTCTGCTCGCGCTTGGAACAAAAACGTACTCTTGCCTGGCAACCTCTAAGCCAATAGAATGAAAGTGTTATACTGGGTGCGTTTGTTTCCTTCCAGTGGGCGTGCCTGTGTGGCTACTAACGATTGTGGCAGCCTGTGCCACCCACTGGATGTAGGGATTTGATTTGATTTGATCCGAGCAGACACGTTTTGAGCATGAGAAGAAAGATTTGAGAAAGCACAGAGAATATTTGAAAGAGAGCAGAAGTTTTGAGTACGAGAATTATTTAAGAAGAAAGACATGAAGCCCTGCTTTCTGAAAATACGTGCTCTCATTAATAGCGGAGAAATCCCCCCATAAATTGGTTATTTAACAAATACTACATAGTCAATAGTTCAGTAAGTGGAGCAGCAAAGGAAGGAAGAGAAAGATACCTTTTATAAGTTATGAATACCCAAATCTGATAACAAAATTAATTGATTTGCAGTGTGTTGAACATCAATAAAAGGCTTTAGACTTTAGCATAATTGTTCAGCAAGGTTGTCATAAGACTCGGTTGGAACAAATGAAATAGCCTTAAGAACAGTTTCCGGTCCTTAACAAGTAGGAAAGTGTTGGCGTTTCCACAAAGGACTTTTCTCATCTCTGGAAATTCCTGTGCAGCAGCTCATCGCATCATCTTGTAAATGTTTTCACCTCCTCAGTGAAAAATGGACGCCTTGCACTCAGCAGCTCTCCTGAGGTATTTAGAGCCCTTAGAAGCCAACACGCTGATTTCCTGTTAATGATGTGAGCAAGTGTAAGTAAGTGACAGGCGAGGATAGGTTTCCATATCCGCGGTGAGGAGGGAACGTGTCCGCTAATGGTTGGAGGAATGCGGGCAGGTCTGGATGGACGAACCTGCTCTTACGCTCATTAATGGTTCCTCTGGGATTTGGGGAAAATGACCCTGATGTGGGATCCAATGTGTGTCTGCATTTAGAGCTATGAAGGATAGAGGCTGAAAAAGAAACAGGAGCTTGTAGGATTTATATCTTCAATCTTGTATGTGATATTTAAAAACATGTTGCTCCATCTACCGCAACTTATGGAGGAGCAAACACTGTCAAGGTACAATCCTTATAAATAAAATATATGGACAAACAGCTTCTAGAAAATCAAATATGCAGGCACTGATCATGTGATTCTTGTTTTTGTTCTGTTTTTTGTGTATTAATTTAGTAGAAAATGATTTTTAAGACTCATATGTTCTGACGTTTTCTGGTATTTTGATCCAGTTGTGAGAAGCTGTCACTGATAATGAGTTCTGAATAAATGTACAACGTCTAAGACCAGAGGTTTGCAAACATGGTCAAGCACTAATTCAAATATCAGTAAATGTTTATAGACTGGAGAAGCTGGCTGTAGATCAAACAGAAAGCTGAAAGGAGGAAGAGTATTGGAGTGACACTTAGCAGGCCGCCAAAAGGAGCCACACAAGCTAAAGCCTGTCACTGGAATGCTGCTTTTCTACTGTAGTTATGATACTTAAAAATAAAACCTTATGTGGTTTTATTTTATTACCTTATGTGGTTTATATGTGGTTGTTTTTTGCAGCAAACTACCAAATTTCCACACCTGATGGTCGTTTCCCAGGGACGTTTGAGGAATACAATACGCCAGAAATCCTCCCACCAGAGGCGCCTAGTCCCAACACCACCACCACCACCACCACCACCACCACCATCATAAATGGAGACTCCAAAGAAAGGCTCTACCAGGGGATTAATGACAAACTCATCCCCATCTACTGCTCCATCCTGGCAGCTGTCGTTGTGGGTCTTGTGGCCTTCATCATCTTTAAGAGGTGAGTACTCCGTGGTTAAAGGCGTCATAAAGAATCCTACAAACAAAGCAATTGCTGGGTTTCAGATGACGCAGCACAACGTCACCCAATGCAGATGGAGGGCAGGAAGTAAATGCTGCCCATTTACTTCTGTTGATCCAGCTTCAAAATGCCTAAAGTCTGAGTCCTGCACGGTTGCTCCAACCGTTCTAATAGAGAGAAAGATAAAAGTTATTTTCGTGTTTCGAAGGTAGTTGGACACAAGGGAGTTAATTTTAAAAAACGAAGAGAAAAGTGGATCAACAATCTACAGCTAAAAACAGGAGGTGTGGAAACTAACAGTGCCAGAGTTTGCAGCGCTCCCTTTCTAACAGGTAACCATCGGATCATTTAAATTGTATTTTCAGATACTTTATTGGACAGGAAGACAAGCATCAGATACATTATTTTTATACCCTAGCTTGGTCAAACCAAGGTTTCTACAGGTTTCTGTATATCGCCGCGAACGGTCGACCTACACAAACGCATAAATTTGGGTTTACAGAAGCTAAATAAATGATTTACCAGGAGATCCAAGCAGATAGAAATAACACGGGTTAGCTTGTTGTCATCATAAACTAATTCCTTAAAAGAGCACAACTCACTACTCACCCAGCAGAAACAAGTTTAATGCTTCTTGTGATCCTAAATGATTGACCCAACCTGAAATTAAATAGTTGTATGCTTCAGGCTTTTGAAAGCTTTCATCTGGCTCATCGTATAACATGAACTAGACAGTTAGTTATGTCGATTGTTTTGACGCCGGATAAATCCTCAAGATTATATGAAAAATCTTTTTTTACATAGACAAAATGGATCATGTCCTAAACATACACATATTTTTTTTCGAGATACCTCGTCTGTTCCAGCCCATTTAGGAGATTAGCGTACTCGTTGTGATCCAGTTTGTCCTGTTTTGAACCGGAGAAATCCACTTCCTGACCTCCATCTGAGTTTTGCACATCATCCAGGCCACGTGTCTAAAACCAGCAATATAATGAATCCATGAAGATTTAACTTCAGTCTTTAAATAAATGTTGAACTCACTGGATGCAAAAGATGGTTGTTACAGTTTTTTCATATTTAATGAAGTCGTCTGCTGCTACATTTCAATATGGCAGCAATCTGCTTGTTTTATGGGTCACAGTATCCATTCCTCCCATTAATGTTGCATGCACAATATGTTTAGGTATTAATGTTGTATTAGTGGGTAACTAATAATAACTAGAGACAAGAAATAAACATAATAAACGAGAAGGACTAAAGAAAAACAGGAACAACAATGAGCTAACAAAAATAGGAAATTAACACGAAATAATAATAAAACTATAATCAAACTACATTTACAACCCGGAGAAGTGAATCGAGTGTTGTAAGCAGGCAGGTGTTGCATTGTCTCTCCGTCTTCGTCCCACAAAGCAAAGTTCAAGGTCATCCGTTTTTGTTTGCACTGATTTTCACTCAGGTGGAACAGCTGCAAGCAGAACAAGCAAGGAGCCAACAACTGCACGACCAACCTGAACCAGACTCCGTCTCCGGAGGGGGAGAAGCTCCACAGCGACAGCGGCATTTCTGTGGACAGCCAAAGTCTGCAGGAGCAGCAGGGGCAGACTCAGTCACAAACAGGTAACATTCACTTAAAAAACAAAACTCTGCCTTTATTTAAAGACATACACACTGTAAAACATCTGAGGTGCATTTAGTTGTGTCTGCTGTCTTCTGCTCTTTAAGTCAGATAAGTTTAGCGAGTTTAAGATTTTGAACCTAAATGTGTGAGTTTGTGTAAGATAAACCTATGTAAGCAATATACTGGATAGTTTAATTTCACAGTCCAGGTTCAGAAAGAGCCCAACACAAAAAAGGATCCAGACAAGGATTAAAGCGGGAATCAGGGGTGAAAGTTTGGGGTTACGGTACTGTGTACCCCTAAAGATTTAGCGGCGGTAGGCTGTACCTGCAAAAGAGGTCACATTGATGTGACTGGTGTTTTATTAAGGCAAATGTTTATTTTGAGACTGATGTCCTGTTCACACTCAATGTTTCTGAACTGAATTCATTGTGATTTTTAATAAAATTCATTATCAGAGCATAAATTTTCTTTATGCAATTTGAAACAAGAATTTACATTACTAAAGTAAAAAAAAAAGTTATTTTAACTTGATATTGTGAGAAAATAATTGCAAAATATGTTCTCTTTAATTATTTTAAGTTGCAGCTTTAAGTTAAAACTGGCAATTCAAGATTAACGAACCTAAAAAAATAGTGTTTCGACAACTTGTCTCTCGTTAAATCAACCAAAACATGGTTTAAATTGCATTTTCAAGGCAGTATTTGGACTTTCATTTCAAAGTTAAACCACCTCCAAATGTTTTACAGTGTAGTAATTACAAAACCACAGTGACTGCGTTGCATGCAGACATGTTTTAATTTGAAAACATCCTTTAGTTTTTCTCTGAACTGCTCCTCCAGATGAAGTTTCCCCCAGGAAAGAACCATCTGAAGCCGTCACTAACTCCATGTTAACAATGACCTTTGAGACTTAATCTAGCAAATCAGCAGAGCAGGACTAGAAAACTGACGGTGTTTGTTTTCAGAGCAGTTCATGCTGCTGCTCCTGACAAACCAGCTCAAGACAATTTATGGATTTCAAAGCATCTGTTGAGTATTTAAACAGCATTTCCTGTATTTTAAGTTGAAGGAAACATTCTCAATCAGTGCACAAAGAACAATTTAAACAAAATAAGAACTGTCACACATTTTTTTATTATTATTTATTATTTTATGCAGGGTTTTTTTTTTCTGCTTGTATGAATAAACAGGGAGACTCCTTTAGATCTCTTCCATGATCATTAAATCGTAACGTCCCTTTAAGGAACTATTGCTACTTGCCAAGTCTGCTTTTTGCAGCAGACAGTGTTTTGATTGTTATTAGGGGATTTTTTCCCCCCCTCTGTCTTTTTGGTTAAAAAGAAAAAAACAAGTCACATTTCAAAACTCAGCTTTTTATAGTTTTGCATAAAAGAGAACAGTTTTTGCAAAAGTCATGCTTTGTTGCACCTCAAACTTTTCAGCGGAAGTTAAAACGGTTTGCAGAAGAAAAATGAAAAGTTTTATAGCTGTGTCTAAATCCATAAATATTGTCTCCAATATTGATCTGAGTTATTGAAGATTAGATATTTGCAGATGCAAAGTGTCATTCAGAGAAATTAATGCCATGTGGGTCCTTGAAAAAAGTGACACTCCGAGTTGTTAGTAACATTTACTCAAGAAATGCAATTGATTAATTGCATTTACTTGAGTAACTTTTTTGAAAAAATGAACTTTTAGGAGTATTTTTACTACGCTGCACTTTAGAGTAATTTTGTTATGAAGTATTTTTACTCTTAATTGAATAAAATTTCTGGACTCTATAGCCACTGAATGAAAAACAAACATTTTAACCAAAAAATCACCAGACACAGACACACAGCTGCTGTTTATGTTAAAGTTTCATAAGTTTTTTTATTGAAAGAAACTAATTTAGAAAAACTTATTTTGCCTGATCTTGTTATTTTTTTCTTACTGATATGAATTATTGTAATTTTTGTCCTTAAAATACCAAAATTTCCACTGAACTTTATATTTTGGTCAGTCTGATTATGTAATTATTGAATATAAATGATTGATAATTTGATCATTTAATCAGTAGACTTTTTAACAAATACTTTTTTACTCTTGAGTCATTAGACAGCTGCTCTTTTACTTCAGTAAAAATATGTTGAAGTAGTACTACTCTCACTTGAATACATTTTTAGGTGCTCTACCCACCTCTGGTACTTTTACAGCAGAGAAAAACATTACACTGTATTTAATCAGTAGTGCGATGTAGGTTGCAGGGAAAAACACAACTTCACATCTCAGAGCTGCAGACAAGCATCAGAGAAAACAACAACAGCTATCTGTGTTTGAAATTTTGAAGAGGACTTGTATAAAACCTGCAGAATTTGCATAAAAAAATTCCATCAAGTTTCCCAAGTAAATAATTCAAAATAAAATAAATCGTGCCTAATTTCTCCCTGCAGTTGTGACCATCGACGAAGAACCGTGTCTGCTCCTTCCTCTCCATACCAGAGAGAAAGTGGAGAAGCTGCTTTTCCAGGGCAGCGAAGGGGAAAACTGCGACCACATGCAGGACAGTGACTGGTGCAACCTGGCAGGCCTTCTCGGATATGAGGAAGAGCGAATTGCGACCTTCCAGCAGGAAGAGCATCCCGTCCGAGCGCTGCTGTCCGACTGGGCGAGGAAGGACTGTGCAAGCGTCGACGCGTTGTGCACAGCGCTCCGCAAGATCAACCGTGACGACATCGCGCAAAGTCTGGTGCTCAGCCCGAGCGGCACAAAGCCCACTGCTACCTCTGTGGTGTAGCGACTCTCCGTTCCTGTCCGAAACAACTTAACACCTGGACCTTAACGTTCAAATATTCCAAATACAGCGTCTTAGATTATTCCACATAATTCCTGCTGCAGCTGCTTGACACTATATCTTTATGATGCAAGTCAGAGAGATGATCCTGGAAACCCCTTTAATAAATCACCCTGAATCTAAAATAAATGAGCAAAACAAAGCAAAGTTAGGTTTTCCAAATTACTTAAACTCACAGACAATGGAAAATTAAAGCAATTTAAAATTAGGAAAGGCACATTTCATTTTAAATCATGGGGACATCAGGTTTAAAATCCTCTGACTGAACTCGCCGTGGAGCAGTTGTCTGCTTTGAACACAAACTTTTGTGGATAACTTCCTGTTTGCTTCTTTCAGCTCCTTTATGTCTCTTTATCTTCATATGTTTGTATTTTCTGTGGGCCTTCCACTTATTACATTGTGTCTTTCTTTTCATGTTACCAAAGAAGCTGAAGTGTTTTTCAGACCCAACCTGTTCTGTCACATTATTTACTTACACGCCCTGTCAGACTTTTTGAATTTAACGTGACGCGTGGCTTGCGTCTGTAACTACTGTGCCTGTTTCTTCTACTCGATGAAGAAGTATCTGGATCCACAACCTGAGGAGGTTCTAATGGACTCATTTCAACTGAACCTGCTTTCTCGCTCCCTTATTATTATTCGTATTAGATAAAAGTGCAAAGCAGCAGTGCATGAGGATGTTATCTCCACGTCACTCCATCTGTTTCTGCTGACTTGTTTTGTTAAGTCTCCCTGAGGCGCTGTAAAAAGTGCAACCTGTTGGTACGTAGGCCTCGGCTTGCTTTTAACCGCTCAAACATCATTCCAGCATCACAGTTTCTCATCCTTACCCTGAAGATGGTAGAAACTCTGTAAAAATCCTATGTACTATATTTACATGACAAACAAGTAGATACAAATGTAGATGTAGTTGACGTACATACACACCTACAGTCTGTAGCCCTGCATGCATGAACTGTGCTCAGCAAACACACATTTGCATTCAAAGTTAATGTTGATAAAACAAGAAAAACATTATATTCTGCCACATATATGGCATGGCGCACTCAAACGAGGGACCACATACTGTTTATTGTTCATATTTGTGGAAATTTGTTCAATGATCTCTAAAGTCTAGTTGCTTTTGTTGCTGACTAACTTATCGCTCTGTTTTTTACGAACACATAGCTGACTCAAGACATACAGCTGCAGTCTGCAATGTATTTACAACTTCCTCTGGCTTGACATTTTGCTCTACACCTAGCATTTTCGTGCGTCTGGTTTACATTCAAAGTCTATGTTGAGGCGCATCGAGGGCACATCAAATTCGCTCTAGCCGTTGTTTTCTGCTGCTGGCCTATTTGTTGGAAGCGATGGACGCTCTTGACGTGTCAAACGGTTCCAATGGGACCACAACGCACGTAGACTTTGAATGTAAACCAGACCCGCCTGATGCTCCAAACACGTTTGGTGTGAACGCACCATGACTTTAGCATTTTGATATGATCCGTTTATAATCCAGTACTCACTTAAGAGGTGCAGCAGCCAAGACAGTCTCTCTTTTCACTTGTTTTAAACCATTAGAAACACTTCTCCCTCCGCAAAATAAACCCAAAAAATCTAGAATCCAGAGTAAAATTCTCAGGGACGTTAACTCAAATCTCAAACGCTCGACAACTGACTAAACACGGTCCGACATGACAAAAGATGCCATTATTCTCGCGACTGACAATCCTTAAAGCTGATTAATGAGATGCAGAAACTGGTCAGCAGAAAAGGAAGGGAAAAAAGAAGAGGAGAGTTTCACTTCTTCTTTGTTTGGAACAATGAACGGCGGATAAAAGGCAGGCCAGCTGAGACAAAAGTCACAGGATGCATGAGAGAAACGAAGACGTCTCAGATTACTTCAATCAATGCAAAGGAGAAACCCAGGCCTATACGTTAAACAACCTGTTCAGATGTAAGCATGTTGATTTTTGTGGTTTGAATTTAAGAATATACTTTTTTCATCTTGTTATATCTTATTTTTTTTACAATCACGTTACATTTTTTGTTCACCAGAAGACGCAAACGTAGAGCTAACTCACCCGACTCGAAGCACATATTACTATTATTCCCTTGTACACTGAGCATATTGCTGTTGTATTACTTTATATGAAGGTATTCTTACTACTACTAGTACTAGCAATTTTTAAACGGTATTACATTTCTGTTTTTGATTGTAGCACTTAAATGTGTAATCATTTATGTTTTATGCATCACAAGTGCCTGGGAACTATTTCAGGTGTATGTTGGTGTTGTACATTTATTGTTTAAGGAGTTTGTAAGTGTAATTCTAGGTTATTTTACTTGTAAATAATTTGTCTTTTATCTTTTATTTGTAGTTTTGTTGAAGCAGCGCTGCATAGTGTAAATGTAAACAGGGCTTACTTTCTTATTGTCAGTGCTGTCCTTGTTTTTCTCAGTAAATAGCAAAAGGAAATCGACTTCATTTATAATTACTGGCCATCAGGTATCTTAAAATTAAGAAGACAGAAATCAAAGTTAACGCCTTACACCTGTGGTTTACCATATTTTATGCATAAACACACAGAGGAGAAATTTCATAACCAAAGCGCAACAATTTCTAATAAAAAGCCTAATGAAGCTAAATGAGGCGTTTCTGTACTATCCTATTAGTGCCATATAGTAAATTTTGCTTAATTGTGAATAAGTTATGAGAGGAGATGCATGCACCACTTTTAAACTCCTGAAAATCTGCAATTATAAGTTTGTTAATGCAACTGCAGGGAGGCATGGATGTGAACTATTTATGCTAATTTTACTACTTTATTCAATTTCCAAATTGAAAAAGTAAGCCTTGTTTTCCCCTAAAATAAAAAAGTATTTTATCATTTATGTCCAGATGTGGTCGACTGCAAAGGTTTTCAGTTCTGGTGGTTGTGTTGTACTGTTCACACATGTGCACTATTACAAGCTGTAGCATAAAAAAATCGTCATATCACAAATTACAAATAAATTACAAAACATTCCCAGACCAGGGTATTTGAAACATTTGCACCAGCAAAAGCAAAATCCAGTTGAGCTACAATAAAAAATACATCATTCTGCCAAGAGAAATTTCAGTTATTGATACTTATAATATCTAAGGGATTTCTCATCCTCCTACTGATTGTCTGTTTGTTCTACATCTATCTTGGTTTATCTAAATTATGTCAAACAACATAAATGACTTTTTTTCTTGCTTTTTCTGCCTAAGACGCTGGCCTACCTGTACAGTTGAAGGTGAATGTGACGATATTGCACTTGAGACACAAGTTACAACCTAATTATGCAAAAAGGGACTGATAAATATAGGTTGGAGTGAGAGAGTAAGGGTGAAAAACTGTTTTGGGTAAAAAACAAACAAACCCTGATGGTAAACAGTGATGAGAATGACAGTAAACCGGGACTGAATTGTACAGAAACAGTGAATGTTCCATGTATACTCACACATATAATGTCCTATACTGAATGTGAATTTGCTTTAAGTTCTACAATAGACAAGCAGTAAATAAAGCTCTTTAATTCACTCATGCTCTTTATTGATCCAACATAATACAGAAGAGTGTGTCAAATCACAAGCTTCACACTGAATAACCAAAGGAGACGAGAAAAATATGTGAATATACAAAAACATCAGATTTGAGTGAATTTAGAAATTATTTTTTGGATTCCAACACTTTTATCTTCCACTCTTTTTTTGCCTTAAAGTTAGCTAGCAACAACAAATATTTTTTCAAATTTCCAAGGTCAAGCTGAACTCATAAATGTTTTTTGTAACATAAAGTGCTGGGAGGAAAACTTCTTAAAATGATCAGTTTCTCTGATTTTACTCTTTATATGTAAAGATTTTGTATTTATTTGGTCAAAATAACAAAAAGGCTGCAGTGCTTTCAGATGGAAAATAATACAAAGAAAACAAGATTATATTCATTTAGAAACAACAACACTAACGTTTTAACTCAGAAATCAATATTTGGTGGAATAACCATCAGGTTTTCAAAGGAGTTCAGTGCAGAGGGCTCTTAATTTTTTCCAGAGCTGAATATTTATTATTTTATTATGAATTCTTACTGGATATGAAAACAAAATAAGATCTCTTGAAAATTGGTTGGATATGAATTTGCAGATGAATCAATACAGAAAAATGCAAAACCAACAACTCCAGATCAACATGCATTCAAATGTAGTTTTTAAACATTATTTATAAGTGGATATGGATATATACTAAACAAAAATCCTTATTTTTTAAGCCAGGTTTTATCTGAAAGAGATTTGCCTTCAGCACCAAAAAGGCATATTCCTTCATCCTAACTAAACAGAGGAAGAATAATTGTTTAATGGAGTAACGGATATAAAAAAAAGTTTGTCTTCCTCATCTCATCAACCCGACTGCATGAAATACGGCCCTGCATGTTGTAATCGGTAGCCCTGCTCTATTATGATAGCCTGTCAGCGCTGCTTCCTTAGTCTGACGAGAGATACGGAAAACAAATGGTGCATGAAAAGGCAGAACAGATGGAGCTTCTACCAAGAGTTTTCACTGGATAAAAAAATAACACAAGACGTCATGACATAGCTCTCATAAAAATAAATAAACAGAAAAAGGGTAAAACCTTATTTTCACAAAAACTATAGCAAAGACATAATGATTTATAGATTTTATGACTACATTGATTTTGTGTGAGGTGAAATTTATCTTTAATTTTTAATTTATTTGATAAAACTTAAAAACTGTGTGTGTTTTTTATGGTAATAAAACGACATTCATCTTGCAGCATTTTGTAGATGCAGTCAGAGAATATTAGATTTGCAAAGCATTTTTACACATTTTTCATGTTAACTCAGACTTCTTCAGAATGTGGAGAAGAATTAAACATTTTGCGTAGATATTTAATTACAAATCAAGAAATCTCACTATCAATTAATGACGGATATTTCTATATTAATATGCATTTTTTAGGGAAAAACGAAATGTACGAAAAACAATGGAAAGTACTAAGGGCACAAGGAATGAAAAGGAAAAGAGAGAAGAAAATATATAAATATTTTGTATTTTGTAGAAAGTACAAATATGTTCTGTATTTCTTATTTTATGTATTTTGTATTTCTTATTTTCTTTTTCTAATCATCTGGAAAAAACTGAAATCCTCTCAGAAAATCTCCCAGACTGGAATCTAGATTTATTGAGCTATATCATCCAAATCTCATCTTACGTTTCTCATTTCTTATCAACTCCTATACCGATTATTTACAACATAATTAATATTCATGTCAAAACTGTGTATGTTACACAACTTGCACATGACTATTTCTCACAAATAAAAATTAGATTTATATTTGAGGTAAAGTATATTTTCACAAGTCTCAGGCTGTCAAAACTGGTCTCAAACAATCGTCTTAAAACCAATTTTACGAGCTCCTAATCCGTATAAACCTGAGTAAAAGTCTCTGGCCTGTATTCTCTGACCTTGATCTCTCTCAGCTTTTTCAGATCAGAAATGACATAAGCAGGTCGTAAAACGGCCCCAGCATCCAATATCAGTTTCCAAGTGACCCCTTCCCCAAATGGAAAACACATTTCCAAGCTAACTGCTGCCCCCCAGTGAGCCGTTAGCGGGAAACGCTCCACGTGTGAAGGGATCCATGTGTGCAGATGTGACATGTGGTGGTGAAAGGCGATAAGTCAGCCTGAGGTGAGGTGACCGGTTGGATATGGAGTGAATGTTAAAGAGAGGGAAGAAAAGACAAACTGCGTCGACAGGTTAACTTTCTGCAATGAATCAAAAGAACGGGACTTTGAGTTTGGAAGATTACAGGGACATTAGAGGAAATAAAGGTGTTACAGACGGGAATGTGCTGTTTGTCAAGCAAACACAGTAAAGTCACGAGTACCAATGTTGTCAGTGAAGTTTATTTGTACAGCACATTTCAGCAACAAGGCACATCATAAAAACATCAAACTACAACATTAACAAGTGTGGGGATCTAAGAAGATCATAATGAGGAATTGTCTGTATTTACTCTAAATCAGGAAAGTCAAACTCATTTTTATTTTGGGCCAAATCTGAAATCTGAATGTTCTTAAAGGGCCGGTTGTGCCAGAATACATTTTAAATCCTTCTATAGCAAAAGTTGCTGTAGAAATGAAGTCAATGCAGATTAATTGCATTTCATAATGATTTTATCAATCTGTTAAATGTTGTGCATGCAGTTTTAGTGTTGATGAAATATTAGGATAGATGCTTGAAACTGGCCTTCCTGGTGATTTTTCATTAATACACCATATATATTTATTCAAGTATTTACACAAACAAATGGAAATTGTTTGAGTTTTGCTGTTAAGCTGTACAGTAAGTGTTTTCCTGTGCTTACACTCAGTTCTCAAAGGGGACAATCTCACCCATATTCTTACAAGCTGTCCATCTAAACAATGAATTGATGCGGTTTCCAACTCTGTTCTATTATTCTGCTCATAATCCTCCCCATCACCTGCCTCTGTTTGCTGAAACACACAGCCAGGCTCTCCCTGAGACCCACACAATTAAGTGAAGACTGATGAAATTATCTGTCTTGTATGAGCAAATGGACGGATGAGTGGATGGAAAGGCAAAGTGGGATGGAGGGTGAGTCCATTCTGCTTCCCTCTGAGACCAGGGGAAATTCTATTAGGCTCATAATAGAGCCATTTTTCACCTTCTCCCACATCATCCTATTATTATTTAATCCCTCCAGTCGTTTCTCTTCTGTTTGTTTCTCTCCATAGTCGGTGCAACGTCATTACAGGGTTGCCTCTGCTGCCTTTTGTTTGTGTGTATTGTACCAAACATCCATCCTGCTTTTTAGCTAGCTTGATTAATTAATATAATTAATTATGTTCCCTAGATTACATAAAAACTAACTGTTAAAGTTTGGAAGCCAGATTCTGAAGTAAATGTCTGATTTGGAAGCACAGGAACAAAAGTTGTGTTGGTGTTGCTTGAAACATGGATAAATCTAATGAGGCCTTTAGTCAAATTTCAACAGAGAAATATCATTATTAATATTATTATTATGTGCTTCAAAACATCTAACTTAACACTCTAATGTTAATCTGTGTCTAGAAATGCATTGCTCAGGAGTAGAGTTGAGAAGTAACTTGTTACATTTACTCATTTACATTTATTTGAGTAACCTTTGGGAAAAACTTTACTTGTAGGACTATTTTTTTACTATGCTTTACTTTTTGCTTTTACTTCAGTCATTTTATTATTTAGTACCTCTGCTCTAATTTGAGTGAAATTTTGGGATTCTCTACCGGCTAAATGAAAAACAAACATGTTTTAACCAAAACTTCACCACAAACAGACACACACCTGCAGTTTGTGTTAAAGTTTCAGACGTTTTTTATTGAAAACCTGATTTGGAAGAATTTTATTTTGGCTGATTTGTCATTCTTTTGTTACTTATATGAATTACTGTAATTTTTCATCCTTAAAATACAAAAAAAAAAAAAAAAAATCCACCTAACTTTCAATTTTTACGTTTTTGATCAGGAGTTGAGTACGGTTTTTACAACATACTTTTTCACTCTTACTGGAGTAATTTTATTTTTACTTGAGTAAAAATATGTTAAAGTATTTCTACTCTTAGTTAAAAGTACCCAGTATTGGGGTACTTTACCCACCTCTGTTTAGGAGACACAAATGTCCACAAAAAGTTTATTAAAGTTTGTTTAATGTAAAGTTTTAGCAACTTTGCAACATAAAGACTTGTTTGATTTGATTATTTGCACAAGAGCCTCTATTAGGTTTATTTTCATTTCAAAATGCATCAAAAGTTTCCAGAGGATTTCTCTGAAGCCAGTCTTCCTTAAAACCCCTCCTTTCACACCCTGTTTGCAGATTAAATATAGATAAAACCAGATATTTGCATGCACCGAATAAAAATATAAAACATAAACAGTTTTCAAACTCTGTCAATAAATCAAATTACAACAAACCTCAATCTAAATGAGGTTCTATATTTTCTAGATTTGTATTCAAATTATTCATGAAAAAAATGACCTAATTTTGGACATTTTTGTAAAGCAGATTTTAAATATTCAAAAGCTGAATATCTAAGTGCAGTGCTGCCTGACTCGTTATTGACTCTATGAACTTGTTGACCCAAGGAGGAGTGGCGATAATGCTCTTACTATTCATAAGGAAATACTCAGACATTAACCTATTAATTGCATTTAATGTAAAACAAATGTCTTGTTCAGAGTTTCCAGTTTTTGTCTCTTGTGGCTTTACCAGGAAATATTAGTCTTTCCACCTTTTTTATTCTTTTGTTACATAATCCTGACAAGTGAGTCATTGAACTAAAGCTTCTGCATGTCATAACAAAGAAAAGGTCCACAGTTCACTCACCCAGACAGGAAAGTTCCCTCCAAAGCTTTTGTGCACCTGAAGATGAAACCTGCTGGAGTGAAACAGATACTCTGTGTCAGCTTTACATTACAAAGAGCAGGGAGTTAAAAGCACTGCAGACGTCTACATTGCAGTGATTTTGCATGTTGTCAATGAAACGTGTTAAGTAAAAACAAAAACACATTATTAGATTTTCCCCTCTAAGATTCTGAATTTGATTCCTTCTGTTACACCACATCAGGTGCAGGTTTGGGTCTCTGTTCTTCAAATAATATGTATATATTTTTTATTGTTTCCAGAGACTAAACTGGGAAAAAAAAATATTGGGACCATCATAATTCTATCATTATGTAAATAACTAATCTAAGATAATGTATTTTTGATCTTTAAATTAAATCACTTCAAAAAAACCTAGTGAAATTATTAAACATTAACAACGTTGATATTAAAATCTATTACATAAAATAGTCCAAAAGTCAATTTTTTTTCAACTCTGTGGTCTTCTCACTTTAACTTGTCTTGATATCCTGTCTTAAGCAACAATAATATATGCCAATATTATTTTTTGCTATTCATATCTAAAGTAGATAAAGATCTAAAGCTCACAGATGTGGAAAATATGTTATATTTCTAAACATAAACAGGATACATATGTATAATCTCTGTTTTTCAGTAAATACAAACCGAATGGAAGTCTAGTTTTTCTTTGAGACTAACTTTGTTTTTCTCTTGGTTCTGCATGCATGATTCATTTTACTCATTCTGAAGCAACTGTTGCGATTATCAAACATGGAAAAAAAACACCTTAAATCTTACACAAACGATACAAATTATGAGCTTCTTTATCAGAAAACAAGCATTCAGCATGCTGAGGTGAGTGAATCTTTATCAGGACACACAGAGCTTCAACACTGCGCTGCATAAGATTCATTAATATTACCACTCATGGCTCATGGATGTGACATTTTGCAATAATTTCTGAGGCAGTTTTACTAAGCTGGATATTGCAGAACCAGAACCAGATGGATAGAAGAGGATTCTGTTGCGCAATTTCTTGAAAGCATCGTATAAGTCAACACTCATTCAATTCCATCTTTTTCTAAATATTTCAAACTTTTCACATCGTTTTGTGTTTCTTAATATTTTCAATAGCTATCACACTATCTTTACAGTGATAGATATATTAAACCTATTCAAACTTATAAGTTTGGTGTTAGCATTAGCTTGTAGAACACAGTCTTGCAGTTTTTCTACCCTAGTATTCATTCAGATGGTCAGCTGACTTTACATTTTCATTTAGAGAAGACGAACAATGAAGAATAATCTTTTTGTTTCAGTGTGGTGCTTATGCAGGCAAGCAACCATTTCGTGCAAAATCGTATCTGAGTGATAAGTAGTGAGATCAGATAACTTGTTTCAACGACTGTGAATCAAGTAAAGTAAAAAGTTTCAGAAGAATCTTAAAATAATCCCGTCGACGTCAACCTCTTGCAGAAGAATTTCCGCTCATTTTTTAAGCAAAATACTGCCAGATATGCAAATACTGTCTACTGTAAGCTGTGTTTTAGGAGAAAAAGCATACAGCAAAAAGAAAACTTTGGTTGCCATATTCTGTTGCCTGAAATCTGATCAGTCATCAGAACAGCCAAGGACAAGCACCAATGTTCTGCGTATCATATAATACACAGGCTCGGGTTTTGATTGCAGCAACTTGTCTCTGTGGTGAATGCAGGTATAGAGTGATGGTCATGATGTCACATTGATATGGCCTCTAAATAATGGAGTGATGTAATATTGCACTCTGGATGCGGAAAAGACTAACAGCAGCAAATTACTGTACTCCTAAAAGATACCACTCTCTAGCAGGACATGGTGATTTCCCACGTTTATCTGCAGATCCCGGAACAAGAGCTTCACTCGGATGTTCTTTAATCCAATGTTGTGTTTGTTATCACATGATATTGTTCCCTATTGAGATGGAAATGTGACTAAAGGAAGCAGATACTGTCACTTATACAGAAGCATCTTTTAATAGACAGTAAATTGTGAAAATAACTTGCTTGATATTGAAAATTCCAGCTGTTATGAATAAATGGGCAAATATATTTACTCACAGGACATTTAAAGAACTGCGTACAATTAAAATGAGCGAAACTATCCAGGCAGACATTTAAATTTAGGATATAAAGGGTTAACAGATTTTAATATGAATAAAAAAGTACCAGTTTCAGTGATAACAATACATTTCCCCATCTTTTTATGACTTTTTTGATTTAAATATTGAAATAAATGTACTAGTGTTCCAATATATTAAGATGCAACCCATGGCAAGCTATAATTTTAATAATTTTTGGCTTTTAAATGCAACTAAAACTCGTCTAAACTGTGTTTTGATGTAGATTTACAGTAAATCCTCTCAGTATGTATGAATCTGACAGTTTTCACTGTATTACTCAAGCCTGCTCATGTTTTGTGATGACAGACAGGAGCCTAGTGGGTCAACACGCGCTGCATTGCTGACCTGAGGCAGAATCTGTCGCAGCTTGTCTGTTTGTGATGTTTCCGAAACTGGATTGGGAATCTCTCGAGTCATGAGTGCAAGGCATGTTTTGATCTTTTCTGTAGGAACAAAATGTCAGGCCAAACCAGTAGCATTGAGAAGGGCAAAGGTGGCTGAAAAACAAGCAACAACAATGTGTTCAAGGATTTTGTTAAGCGGATGCTGTTTAAAAGGCTTTCATCCAGTTTAATGCAGAGTCTTATATTACTGATGTCTCCAATAGAATGGGTTTCTTGCAGCTGGTGAGCTCCATGTGCAGGAGAGCAATACTTACACAATCCCCTGCAGGAAAAATACAAATGCAATACTATGAAAAGTTCGTTAGATGTCAAAGTATTCTGTATATGTTTGGTAATTAACTGCAAAATCAGAAGGAGATGCTTACAGCTATGTCACGCTGTTGATGTTGATACACTTCTTAGTTAAAAAAAAAGAAAAGCAAATGATGTTGGGATAATAATGTAACTGTTTGAATAAGATCATTGTGCGACACAAAGTTGGACAGGTCTATAGGTGTTTATAAGTCTCTTAAGTCTGAGAATTTGTAGTATCACATGTGAAGACATTTACTATTGTTCTTCAATCTCTTTGGCAACAGTGGGGGAAAATAATTTTGAGTTATTGTGTCTTCAAGTCCCAACAAGCCACAGGAGTTAGACTTGGTTTGTTAGAACCATGACAACAATCTGTCTCGCGTTTAAAAAGGCGTGAATATTTATGTTCTCCTTCAGTTCATTATATTAAACATTAAATCAGAGCCACATAATAATAGAATAAGGCAATGCCAAAACTTTTATGACTGATTGGGTTTGAACTGGAAGGCGGAGATAAATGCAGCCAGAGAGGACTACCAGGATGCAAAAAGGAGTCCGACATAAGGTTGATGCATCAAACATTACAGCCAGAGAAAATTTACTTCTGTCTCATAAATAATTTAGAAAAACACCATGGTCAATACTTGATTCCTCCTAATTGCAGTCGGTTGGCCCTCCATTGATCAATAGGCAGGGGTACAATCTGCACAGGTTATAAATCCAAAAAGACATTTCCACAATAAAGAAGAAAAAAGTGACAGAAATTTCCCTGAAAGCTTTGCTGCAGATCATCCCGCAGGTTTTCTACAGGATTAAGGTCTGATGAGAGAGGTGGCAATAAAAAAAGAGGATTTTATGAGCAGTGAACTATTTTTGTGTTGACTTACAAATATTATTTTTAAATCACTCACCTAATGAAACACCCAATCACTCAATCACAACTCATTTTCAGTGTCTTAGCAGACATTGCATATATGTAAAATTTAAAAAAACACTTAAAATTCTCAGATTTTACATTTTATATGTATGTATTTGAGTAAAATGAGCATTGCTTTTTTATTCTATGAACTACTGACAACATGTGTCTGATATTCCAAGCAAAAATTTAGTTTTTATTTGCAGAAAATGAGAAATTTTCAAAATAAAAAGCTGCAGCGCTTTCAGACCTCAAATAAAGCAAAAACAAGTTCATATTCATTTAGAAACAACAGCTCTAATGTTTTAACTCAGGAAGATTTCAGAAATCAGTATTTGGTGGAATAACCAGGAGGTTTTCAATGGGGCTCAGTGCAGTAGGCTCTTAATGTTTTCCAGAGCTGTGTATAAATTTAGATATTTCAAAGAGGTTGGAGTTGGAAGAGAAACACGCCCACAAGTGTCAGAACGACTGGAAGTGTAGAAAATGTGTATTTTTCAAGTTTAAAACATGTTTTGAAGCAGTAGGTTCACAATTAATTTGCACCAAACAGTGACGCTATGCTTTATGTTTTGAATTATGTATAAAAAATAGTTAAACACTTCAACAATAACGTACCAGATTGATACAGCTTACTTCACTGTTAACTAGACTTTCTGTAAATGGAAGAGGTCACATGTGAACTTCCTGTCGATATAAATTATAATCCAATGTCCAAAATCTCCAATAATGTTCTTATCATACTTATCAAATACGCAGAAACCAATGAAAGTAGTAAAAATTAGACTTTTGTTAACCCTACAGGCTTTTCTATCCTTTATTTCAGGCTGTGACCTCCTGCAGTGAGTTTAACCATAAGGGTCACAGTGTCTGTCTGGCATACAACACCAGATACTTCGGCATTCAGCTGCCCTCCTCTCAGACCTGCGCTTCTCTTCCCATTCTGGATTTCTACAGAGGCAGGACTCAGTGTCAGGTTCAGCTACCGGATCGGCTGTCAGGGACTGGAGTTAGATCAAAGTGGGAGGCTGAAAAGAGTTAGATCCACACCCCAAACTCCAAACCGTACAAAGAAGCGAAGGAGCAAGCCCCTCTCCCATGGGAGTTGTAATGGGAGCGACCAATTACCCTGGAGTAAATCTGTTTTGCCCAACCTGGGGGAACCACAAAGGGCCACATATATGATTATCAGTGACCCCGTAGCTCTCTGAATTTCTGCAAAGAGAATTGCTCTGCCGATTACGTCAGCTCATTAAATGCATTGCTTCCTGAACTGAGAAGGCCAAAATTCGGCCTAGTGTTATTCATGTCAGTCTGGTGTTGTTTTTATCTGATGCATCATAAAAAGCTATCCTGCTCTCCCTGCTTGACAAACCAAGATAAAATGAAGTTAGAACCGATCCACTGCCCAATTTATCTCAAATCCTCGCCAATGCAGATCTAATTTCACCCTCTTAGTACCACAAACAGGAAGAAGAGTCAGTCGATAAACAGTCCATGGTGACTGTTGGAGGGAGAAACGAGGTGGAGTGGTGGCGGGGGTGGAGAAACATGGTAACACATTGGAAAAGAAAAGCAGAGAGGTTATTACCCTGCGTCCAGTCTCCTGCTCCATCAGCCCCTGGCCTTATTCCTGGGCTAAACCTAATTAGAGCGAGCAAGTAAATTAGCTAAAAGGATTTTAAGTAAATTGAAAATACTCAGAAAACTTTACACAACTGGGTCAAAATAAATCACCGGAAAACTGAATAAGGCTTTGATTTTCTCAAACATGATCTAAGTTTGTTTGTAGATAATAACAGGAGATGGAGGAAGGACAGCAAAGGAGAAAGAACTGCTTTCGGCTTTAGGCCATAGTTACACATTTCAGCTAATGCAGTTTTCTGAAACAGCAAGTGGTCATGAGGCTTGATCCAGGACCATGCAGCGTGGTTTACTATATATTAAAAAGACTCAGCCAAACCTGTGACCAGCAGGTATGTTTGCATACCTTAAACAAACATACCTGCGTTCTTTTTACATATTTCCAATATTTTGTATTCTTTTAATTTGTCAACAACTCTGTGTTACGTAATTATCTCCAAGTATGTCACAGGAAACCGTCCCTACATTTTATATGACTAAAAGCAATTCATCAGTGTCAGATATTTCAAAGCTTATGTTCCTAAAGTTTACTGCTTACATTACCTGTAAATGTCAATAATACCGTGACGTCACACGTGCAAGATCCCGCCCCCTTCTCTCTGTTGTTTTTTTCAACACTACAACAACTAGATAACAAGGTCAGGAAAAAGTTTTAATTAAGAAAGAAAAAAAATATTGTTTGACTTTGACAACCTTAACATGTAGATGTNATGTNGAATTCNGCGTGANAAAATAAAAAAGGCTACCTTCACACCAACTCTGACAGTATACAGTAGGTGTTTAAATTAGCTAACCTACCACAGATTAACTAATAACAACAGTAGCTATCTACCATAGATCACTTAATAATATTCAGAAAACACACATGGAGCCTAAAAATATAACACTGTAGGGATGAATGTTCTGTTCTTTGTGTGGAAAATGTTTGAGTGTTTTTTTGGTGTTTAACCTTAAAGCATGTAGTGGCGTTGTTGTCAGTTGCTATGGCAACGGGTCTGTGCAGCGAGAGCGAGGGAAAAAGTGGATTTGAGTTATTCTTAAACGATTGTTCTGTGTTATTTCCCCTTTGCGCTCTTAAATAAAATTAATAATACCTACATCTCTAGGCTTCATTTTGTAAACGGAGTGGCACATAGCCGCGGCCAGCATTGTGCGCATGCGCAAAATTTCCGGAGTCCGTAGAATCTGTGGGATTTACAAACATCGGGGACAACAGATTACTGAGCCGAATGGAAATATTTTCTCCAACACGGATCATGACCAGAAAACATCAAAGGTAGGACTGAATTTATGTTTTTGTCTTGATGAAGTGATCCTTATTTTTACTCTTCATTGGCTGCTGCTTGAACTTAAAGCGGTGAAACTTTTATGTTGGAGCAGCGTTGCTTGTGTAGCTAACTCTATGTTGCACCAGTGTTGCTGCATGTGTTTAGCATAAATGCAGGTTTAGCATTTATGTTATTATTATTCTCTAGCAGGGTGTAGTTGTGCATAATTTTGGCATTGCTACTTCGTTTCCTTGTGTCTGCTGTAGATTTCTAATTAAGCTAAATGTGCATTTCACTCAGCTAGCAAGCTAATGCTCAACTGTCGAATGTCCGGATGTGACACCAAACGTTGTTTTAACATTCCCTCACTACAGAAAACATGTTTTTGCTGTGATTTTATTTAAACAGATTTAATATCTACCTTCATGGTGGTTAGTATTTTTCACAAAATCTCAATTTTTGTCGTCAGAATAAGTTTGCACCTGTGAAAGTTATCTGAACATCTGTGTGTCATTTTTATAAAATAAGAATACAAAACTTAAATTCTGCAGATATGCACTCTCCATTAAAATAATGGTTATGTCTGATTTCTAATGTCCACTGCATTTATTCTAACCTTTGGTTAACGTAACTTTAAGGAGAATATTACTTAAATATAAATAAAAAAAATAAATTCCCTTCTCACCCTCCGTGGGTGGTCTCTCTCTTTCATCCCCTGAGCTCGGGTCCTCTACCAGAGGCCTGGG
>NW_015114935.1:128170-143514 GCF_001443285.1 Poecilia latipinna
CACTTCAGTTATTTGTTGGTGGTACATCCCATGTAGGGGCTTGTCCTCCCCATGATGGTTCCTCCAGCACCTATATACCATATATATATATTAATTTAGAATAATAAAAAAAACAAAACAAATTTCTGCGAGTGGCATCACTTTGACTTCTGTTTCTGCTTTCTCTTGGGACTTCTACCACCACCCTGACAACTGGAGCCACGTTTCTGTATTTTATTGAAAAATAATGGGATCTACCTTGATTGATAAGTTATATTTATTTGTATCATATTCTGACCAAGCACAAGGCTAGGGCGTAAAAATCCATATAGCTTGTTACCGGTGCTACATGGCAGAAGTGGGACCATTGTCTCAAACCTTATATGAAAGTTGATGAACAGCACTGAATTACTTTGGTTTTCTTGTGAGTAAAATTTTTTAAATATGATTATTTCTCTAAATAGCATTAATTTATCTTATGGTGCCAGCTAGATTCAGTTTCTACAAGCTTCTTGGAGCAAGTATAACAAATGTTATAATTACACAATATAATGCTTCTTTTTTTCTTTGGTTATTCATATTGTTCCTTACCTGATTGAAACACCTTCTAAAAACTGTCATTGTTTTAATTGTGTTACTTTAAGATTGGAAGCCCCTCCTTTTTATTTCTTCTTCTTTGGTATTGTTTTTAAATTGTTTGCGCTCCTTAAACCTCCCCTTTTGTCATGTTGTCGTGCGGGAGAGGTGTGTAATGTAATGTAAATATTTAAGTGAACCTACAATTGTGAAATAGCAGGATTAACTTTAGTTTTGTACTTTTGTTTTGTGTAGGACTTGGAGCGGGTTGCCTATAACAAGGTGGTTGTTCTCATCAGAAATATATCGAGAAACCATCGATTTCAAAGAAATCCCGTGTCACGGCCCTGATCATTACATAAAACCAGCACAACACAGAAAGGATCCGGTTACACAAGTAAGTTCTATATTTACACATGAGTTTACTATTATCTTTCAGACATGACCGTAATGAAGCCATGTTCTTTCACCAAAACCTTCTCTAGCCAGGAGACCACTGAAGACAGACATTTCAATAATTTTCACAAGTGAAATGATTGCCTTAACAAAAACAATCATAAAGTGTTAAAATCTGATTCAGGGCATGGTACCAACTTTCATCTTAATGCTTAATGATGTAACTACAAATTAAGATTCTGATAACCTTTTGCTTCTTGGTCTTGGAGATGTTTCTGACAAGGTCAAAGTCTTACTGAGGATATATAAAAAAACAATATTAAATTGGTTTAAGGGTATTAGACCATAACAGATTAGATTCACTTTAGTTTGAAAAACTGAGATTTAACTGGCATATCACTAATCTTTGCAGAGTAGCATATTATCAGCTGGGCAATACCACTAAGGTTTGGACTGTGTTTTTTAAATCCAAATGTGTGATTTATTCCTATTATCAATGGAAGGAGAGAAAATGTATGGGCTTTACAACAAGTCTCAAGTGTAGATTTCACCACTTTCTTTGCAGCCGTTCGCAGGTGATCAACAGGGCTGACATCAGGTCTGGTAAATGGGGAATAAGCAGGTCAAACGTCAGACGGTACCCTGGCTGACTCTTTCAATACATCACACAGGAGACTTCATGAGGGAATCCAGTTTGATCCACTGGGTCCTCAGCAGCTAGTAAAAGTCAACAAGCTGTCACTCATATTTCCCCTTTTCCCTTTCACATGCCTGCATAGTCGACTTCCTTCTCAGCTTTCTTTCTGTCTTTCCCTTGTACTGGACATCTCACTTTCTCTTCAGAACCTATAATACTAATGATAAGTAAATATGTTTTAAATACAAACAAAAAATAGGTTACTTTCCCTTACTTTTACTAAATCTACTGTCTGAAGGTAAGGTAAGAGTAATTTTATTTATATAGCACATTTTCAGCAACAAGGCAATGCAAAGTGCTGAACGGCCCATATAGGAGTGTTGTCTCACAAGGAGAACATGACAAAGTGATGCCATGGCAGCAGATGATGAATGAGCGAGAAGACAGAATGTGTCCCAAATGGGAAGTAGGTTTGACAGAAGACTTAGGAGTTTTAAACTCTTCTATTTTGCATCCAGTCAACTGAGCTACTCACAGGATAGATGATCAGATGAAGAAGAAAAAGCATATATATTCACCCCATCATGTATATAACATATAATCATCACATTTTTAAAATATTAGCACCAAGGACTGGTTTGGTTAGATCTGCTGGTAATCTTTGTCAGATTAGCTTTGCTCTCCCGCCATCTAGTGGGTGAAGACCAGATCTCCAACTTCATCCTGACTTATACCAAGGGAAAAACAAAATGATATAATTCTAACAGCTTATTAAATATTATAGGGACAAAAATCATGTCTAATTACAGATGTTTACCAACCACTAATGAGACTAACGAGAATGAGAATATTTACTAAGCCATTTTTATAACTGTTGATGTTTTTTTTTTTTTTTTTTTTTTTTTTCTTTTTTTAACCAGGAAAACCCCATTGACATCCAGATCTCATTTTCAAGAGGGACCTGGGCAGAAATCTGCAATACACAGCAACCTGGTTACAAAATAAAATTAACACATATACATAAGTATAAAACAGTATAATGTTATAATCTGTCCCTTAAAAATAAGCTGTTAAGATCCTTAACTGAATAAAATACAATACAGAACATGTCAGACCCAAAACATAGTTTATTAAGGCTTTTATCAACAGGAAAAAGCATGAAAGGCTTTATTTAAATTATTTATTAATCCCCTTTTTAAATTGAGTATTTTTCCCACCACACAAAACATCCTTAAATATAATTTAAACAATGAGAAAATTCTTCTTAATTTCATTCAGTTTGACAGTTTAAGATTTTTCCGTAAACATTAATTAGCTTATTATTCATATATATCCTTATTTTTATCCAAGCACACGATTGCTATTTTATCATCTCTAATATTGCCAACGGTTAATGATAAAAAATTCCACAGAAAAAAAAACAAACATTGCATTAGTCCCACAAATGGTCTAAAGCACAATCGTGCCCCAAGTCTTAGAAAAGCACATTTACTTTGCATAATTACGAGTACAAACCAAAACCCAGAAAGCACCTTTTACCAAAAATAATCACAAAACAAAAATTTACTGGCTTTTAATGTATGATTATTCTTTGATCTCATTTGACCAGAATTCTGGTCATCAGCAAATTGATAATCAGGGTAACAATTGATGCCAGATGGCCTGAAGCACCATTTCTTTGGATTAGTCCACCTATGTAAGAAGGAGATGTGGATAGATTTTGTTAATAAAACACAATATTATCTTTGTCTTTACAAAGAAATGAAGGTGTAATAGAACTTTACCAGTTTTCGGTTGTGTCCCGAGTACCAGTGGTCCAATTGACAGAGCTCCAGAGTCATGGTAAGATACGTCCCTCTTGAATAGAGCATGGTGACCCGGGTAGCAATGCTGGGAAAAAAAGTAAAACAACATTGAGGCTTCTGCAGATGTTCAACTTAATTATACATGGTATAGCCACAAAAACACTCACAGCTCTGCAGTTGTTGTTTCTCAAAAGACACAAGTGGACACTGCAGTGCAAGAAAATCTGTGTGTGGTTGGTGAAAGTGAACATCCTGAAGGAGAAACGAGACACAGTGGAGACACCGTTCTGAATCACCTCCACGGTTCCATCTTCTGGATTAGGACACCTGTGAAGCATGAGCAGATGCATCAGTTAGACTGTCAACAAGAAGACACTGAAATAAATTATAAATAACGACAAGATGGTCTTACTGTGAAGCAATGAGATCCCAGCGGACAGGGTAGTTTGCTTGGTTGACTGGTGTGGCCCAGCAAGAGTCCAGAACTGTGGCAAATTGGCGCTGATCCACCCCTTCTGTTCGCACCTCCACGTAAAACATCTCATCAACTTCCAGTTCTATGTTTCTGTTAGTGCTGAAGGGGAAGCGGAAGGCTTCATCCTCATAGGGTATCATCCTCATACGATACGACCCAGTGCCAACAGGAAGCTTTTTTCTCAAAATGCTGCAGAAGAAAAATTTAATGTGGCAACCCTGTTAAATATGTCTGATAGGCTGACTAAACTTCTCTAATTTGTTTACAAGATTACATTATCACTAATCAACTGGTTGGACATAATTCTCGAAGGGAGCACATGGAGAAAACAGTATCATCACCTCTCCACAGGGTTGATGCCCACAGCCATTGAGAGAGCTTGAGCCAGAGGGTAAACGCAGAAGAAATCCAGATGAAGATTCCTCTGGCGGCTGATCAAACCTCCGTGAGGATCCTTATTCCCCTGAATAGTGTTCTCATACATGAAGTGAGTTCCATTGCTCTAAACAGTGAAATGACAGAATGGCATCTATCAACAGAATTAACATTATTGAAGTTTCAAAGAAGATGTTCCAGTTCATGAACTTTACCCTAAGAGCTGTCCCACACAGATGGTTGTCATTGTCAAAGTGGAAGATGAGTCGTCCATCCTGGAGAGTCCCTTTGCAGGAGCTGTCTCGGAGATGGAGAGCACTGGAGTGGAAGCCCGCTTCAAACAGCTGGCAGCGAGATACTGACATGGTACCAGAACTGCTGGAGCATTCGATGTTTGAGTCTGCTCACCAAAGACAGAAATATATAATAATAACCAAAACCAGAAAAAAAAAAAAAAAAAAAAACTTGTTGAGATCTACAGTCTCTTTTCCTAACAAGAAGCCTGGGAAGAAAGTTCATACCCGCTGTAAGATTTATCATAAAAAAAATTATCATCAAAAAAGAGCGACGTAGTCAAACATTTATAAACATGACCGTCTATGAACAAAGAGAGAAAGATGACAAGCACAATGATATACTGAGTCCAGTTTCTTGAGATATTGTTCAGGTGAATTCATTAACAAAACGTTACCATAATCCATGGTAACTTTAGTGACCAACTCAGGGGTGGGTAATCCTGGTCCTCGAGGGCTGGTGTCCTGCAACTCTTTGTTGTCTCCCTGGTCCAACACACTTGAATCCAATAGCTGAATCACTTCAGCTATTGAAGTGATTCAATAGCTGAATCACTTCAATTCAGCTATTGAATTGAATTGAATTTGACTGCACTTAAGTGCAGTCAAATTATCCAGAGTCCTGCTAACAACCTCATTATTTGACTCGGGTGCGTTGAAGGAGAAACCGGTCCTTGAGGCCTGGAGTTGCCCACCCCTGAACTAATCCATCTAATGCAGTAAAAATTATGATGCTTGAAACTTAGAGAACACCAACAGTAAAGTACCAAAAAACATGTTTGGCTCTATGTGACTATCATTACAGTTCTTCATGTGAACAACAAAAAATTTAAAAGGTGTTGCGCTTACCGTAGCTCTCATTGTTGGGTCTATGATGGCGATCATCACAGAAGCAGCCATACGCACCATCTTTCTTACCACACCACTCATACTCTGCACAATCCAGCTGTTCACAGGGATCCATCTCAGCTGAATTAAATATATCAAAATGGCAAAAGGAATTTCATCTCATATGATCAATCAATCGCTCATTGTTCTGACAATGTATTGAGCCAAGCAAACATACCACAATGCAAAGGAGAGCGCCAGTCGGGGATGCTTAGACCCAAATTGGTGCAAGTTTTCTCATAAGCAGAGACAGCTGAACATAGCATGCCATTGGCTGGTGTGTAGAGGCAGAGATTGTAAACACAGGAAATGAAAAATGGTTGTGGGTCAGAATGCAGATGACAAGAACTGAATGGGCCACTGGTGTTGGTGATGACTCTGCAGAGTTCTGTGTATTCTTCTATGAAGTGGCAGTTACTTAGTCCATCACCACTTCCCTCATCAGTTGATCTGCACCTAGAAAAGTTGTTAGACATAAAGATTGTAAAGACAGCACATTTCTTAACAAATGTTTACAATTGTTGAGATTTTTTAGGGTAACTGCAAAAAACTGAAGTCTGAGCTCACCCTGCTTGGCTTGTTTCTGATCTCCAGCTGTGGCCAAACTGGTTGTCGTTTTCCGCCAAAGTACCATTGGGCAAAACTTTGTCATCAGTGGGATCACCATTGAAGTTCCCACACATTCCTCTGACTCTGTTCTGATAGTTGTGACCCATCCTGACCAATAATGTACTAGAGCCATCAAACTGGACTACGACATCAACAGCATCAAACACTATGTAACTTCCCTGCCTCATCACCTGACCAAACTTTCCTGTAGTGGTGGGAAGAGAAACCTCAGCTCCATTTACCTGTTATGATGAGAGTTCAGAGAGTAAGACCAAAGGTTTTAGCACAAGATAACTTGTTTTTGATCTTGAATTTAAGATAAAGCTTACCTTCACCCTCTTGTTAGATCCGAGCCTGACATGAACACTCTCCGGATGATTTGAGAGGTATATATCAACATATGATATGAAAGACACAAGATTGTTTCCTCTGTGTTTGTTGGTAGCCACGACTTTGTACTGAGTTTCATTGTTGCTGTTGCTGTCTAAACTTTCAGTGATGATGTAAGAGCATGATCCCTGAAAATGAGCCAAGGCTCCATCGAAAGTGATGTAATGTGGGTCACCCCATACAGTACAGGTAGACATGGCGTCGTAACAGCCCAGCTGGCCATCTCTGATGGTGCACTCTTGTGCAGGAGTGCATGATGAGGGATTACAGAGCAGGACATTTGATGCACGACATTCACACCGTTGGGAGCAACCGTCTATCCAAAAGGACTCACCAGGCTGCAAGTTTAAAGAATAGTGAAAGTATTAAGTTGTGTGAGAACAGTAAGAAGAAAACATAGCTGCAAAACTGCATCATGCAGACTCTGATTCCAGATCTGCTTTTGCCAAGTTTCCACTCCTTCCTGTCAGTTAAGACTTTAATTACTGAAGGAATGTCAAAAATGGATACCAAACAATTGTGTGAGATGATGTTTGTAACTTGTTGTCATACTTGATTTTTGTCTTGAAAGCACATACTACTCAAATAGTTAAAGGGGAATTACGGTAAATGTGCTAGTAAGTTTGCTAATATTAGCAAACTTATAAAAACTCAAAAGGGCAATGGAAATGGACTGAATGTAGGTTGTACAGTTTTCATGGCCACTCAATATACTTTACATAATAGCCACATTCATGCAAAAACAACAGAAGCCACATTCATTAGAATTTTCGCAATTGAAAACCTGGACAAATTCATACACCGATTCACAAATTGATAGGAAATTAATGTTCCAGGGAGACAGTAACATGTCAAAAGTGGAAACTGGAATCGAACCCACAACCTTCAAATATTCTGGTTGATGTCTAAACATTTTAGTTCATTCCACATGATACCATTTTATTAAGTAAAGGGCACCTGACCCTTCAGTGTTGAGTTGCATTTGGAGTTATGCAGAATTATACCCTGCTCTTTAGGTTAATTTTGGACTAATGGCTACTTCCTCTCTTAGGGTCATTAAGTCCAGCTTCAGTCCGCATATTCTTTTGCCTCTGAGACAGAATCATCCTTACATATGCCAACAGGAAGCATCAGATGACAAGAACACTTTCAGATACCTAGAAATTGTACTAAGGAGACTTGTAAACGTCCAAGAATATCTTAAAATTTGGGTAGATTCTTTATGATTTAGCTGATATGTCCCACAAGAAGGCATGCTGTAGCCTTGAAGTACAACATCACATAATCTTTTCATTCTTCAAAGACACTCTGGAAGTGTTACATCAGCTCCCACATTCTAACTTTCTGAGCTAATTAACCTACATTGAAATAGAATCCATCATACTGGCAGCCACAGCTTTCCACAGGGACACAGCTTGATCCACTCCTGGAAAAACCTTCATCACAGAAACATCCCTCAGAGCAAACATGGTCACAGGCAGCATCGATGCTGCTGGCACAGGTGTGGCCACAGTCTGTTCCACACAGCTCATAATGACTGTTGGCTGGGCACTCAATTCCTGTATACATGATAAGATAAAGGATGACAAGTTGGTTAAAACAAGTTCAAACATAGTAGACACATTATGAGAGATTAGAGGATAACTCTTGCTCGATTGATAGCACACTGCCTTCCATACTCACTGCAAGTGGTGTTTTGCCTCCAAGGGTAGACACGGATATTAGCAGACTGACAGGCACTGACGTACGTCTCTAGAGCCCTGCACAGAAGATCACTGCCTCGAATCCCCGACACGCAGACATCAAAGACACAGTCACTGAAATACGGTGCTGGATCCACCTCCTCGTGGCAGAAGCTGAAGGGGCCGTCAGCTGCCTGAATCACCTCACACTGGGCCCTGGCGGATCGATCATCATTGCATTGTGCACATGAAGAGCCACAGCCATCACTACAGGTGTAGTTCCCAGGAACCTTCCAAGCTGCTCCAAAAACATCGGCTGAGTTGGACAATGATCCATTTGGGGTGTGGAAGTCATCATTTGGATTTCCATTAAAGTTTCCACAAAGTCCACACATGTTTCCTCTGTTCAAGATAGAAAAACCTGAATTACGTTTTATACACTTAAATGAGAATGAGAGACACAATCACAAGCAAGACAATACAACATATTGTAAAAGTATTACATAAGGGTTAAACATGTTAAGTTTAGTATTTTCAATAGTTAGCCATTTAACTTACCAACTATAGTTGTAACATATCTAGCTAGTTAGCACCATTCAAGTCTAAAGCTTTGAGCTTTATATGTACCGAAATAAAATTTCAGATAAGATTTTCAGATGAAATAAGGTGTACATTATTGATGCCAGGATTGGGAAATTTTGGGGCCACAGCTGCATGGCATTACAAAAACAGAGTCCTCCCCCCATTGCTGAAAAGGGGGTGCAGGTTGGAGTCCCCCCAACACCCTGTCGTTTTTGTTTTTTTCTGCCGATTCGAGGGGCTGAACTTCGACTCGGCAGGAAAATTAATGTTTTTGATTGTTTATTCAATGTTGCATGACTCTGTGTTTTTGTGTTTAATGATGTAAAGCACTTTGATATGCCTTGCTGCTGAAATGTGCTATACAAATAAAATTTGATTTGATTTGAAATATATTCAGGAAAATAGAAATAACTGTTTATTTCTATATAATAAGACAGTGTCATCTAAAAATGAATATACATGTTTTGTGCAAATGCAGCAACAATGGCATACTCTAAGAGCAGTAGTTAGAAAAAAAAAGAAAATTCAATATAAACTTTTAATTTGAGCTGTGTGGAAGGCTACCTGTACTTTGGGGGTACCGAAATGGACACTGTGCTACTTCCGTCATACATTACACTCAGTCCAAACTCTGCATTGACAAATGTTTGAGATCCACTACCAAAAATTGACAGGCTTCTATTGAAGACAATTGGCAGGTTTCTTGTGATTCCATTCACCTGTGAAGAAGAATTTTTTTTATGGAAGACACACAACTGATATGTTTGGATTATTACTGATGTAGATATTTAAGAACTGAATGGTGTTCTTTTATGATGTACCCAATTGTTTTGGCTTCTAAAAAGTATTCTGTAAAATTTCCAAACTACCTCAGATGGTTTTAAATATCTTCAGCAGTCTTCTATCAGAGAAAGCTCCACTTACCTCCACAGTACCCCTGTTGCCTCTTGACATACGTACTTCATAGCCCAAGATATCTACATAAACTTCAGCTGTGATAGAAACTGGCAATCCAAACCACGGTTCATTCTTTGCTTTCACAGAAAACTGGTGAAGGTCCACAGTGTCATTGCAAACTGTTGCCAGAACATAGCGGCAGGTTCCCTGGAAGTCGTAGGCCTTGCCATCAAAGGTCAGGTAGTGAGGGTCTCCAGAGGCAGAGCAGGTGCCATGAGGATTTGGATGGCAGCCAAACTCACCCCCCACAACATGGCAGGACTCCTGAGGTCCACATTTGCTTGGGGAACACTGGACTATACCAGTTACACCATTACAGGTGCAAAAGCTCTGACATTCTTCCCCATCCCAGAACTGTTCACCAGCTTGCCGATAGCGTCCATCATGAAAGCATCCACAGGATGTTGGAGGCACACACTGGTTACCACTGAGGACAAACCCATCATTACACTGGCACCCCTCCTGGCACTGAGTGTTACAAGTGAAGGGGAAGGAGAGGCTGGGGCAGGAGGACGGACATGAACTTCCACAGAGTTCATAATGACTGTTTGATGGACAGGTTAGTTCTGTTGGGGAATGAAAGAAGTTCAATAAAAAGAAATTATGAATGTGCTCATTTCAAAGGCATCTCTATCAAATGTGGTTCTAGAACTTACCACAGCCAGTTGCATTCCTCCACTGTCCCAAGGATACACCGTTATATTGACACATCAGTGCATAATCTCGTAGGACCTCACATAGTGTTGATGCTGGATCATCAGAGCGTTGGAGGATTCCTACACATGCATCTACCTGCTGCCATGGGTTCACTGCAGCCCAGCATGAAGTAAATGGTCCAGTGTGTGAAGTAAGAACTCCACAGTACTCAGTGGAACTGAAATTGGTTGCAGAGGAACGAGGTCTGTTTTCCACGCAGTGATCTGCCAGGGAGCCATCTCGCCAACTGTCCCCAAACACCTGGGAGTCACTGACCAGATTGCCATTGGGTGTACGGAAATCATCATTCTGGTCAACATTGTAGTTTCCACAAAGTCCACCTAATAAACCACTATAGACACCTGGTGCAGTGACACGGATAAAGTGAGGCCAGACAGTCTGCAGAGTTACACCAAAGTCTGTGCGAAGGATGACACTGTGAGTGCTGCTTTGGAAGATGCGGATTCTGTTGGATCCAGAGCCAAACGGCAGTCTGATCAGCTGTCCATCAACCTTTAACACACAGAAAAATCAAAAAGGTCCTTGGTGTAGATGTTAAAAGTATTTCAAAAAGCATAGAGACATCAAATTTTTCGTTTATCACTGGAGAAACTTCCAAAATTATGTGTTGATCAAATGTTTTCATTGTTTGTAAACATATTGCAAATAGCTCTTTTGCAGTAATTAATTCAATAAAGTTGATGAAATGTTATATGTTTCCTTCTTACTTCTTTGGTCAGAAGTTGAAGATCACTCCACTCTGGGTAATCAGAATATGTACACTAAATTTTATCAACAGGCTTTGCAAACATAGTTAAACCCACGATCTAAGACCTTATTAATGCCTCTTTAAAAGCATTTATTTTCAGACAGTCTTTTGGCACAGGTTAACCATTACTTATGAATGTTCCGTATTTGGTCAAATAATCTAAAATCTGTGCTTTGTGTGAAATTTCATCAAACATTAACTTTATGTAATTGACTTCAAACAAATCCTTTTACACTTCACTTTAATAACTTGTTTTTATCCATAGAAAAGGATTTCTATCACTTACCTTAACAGTGCTACTACTTGCCATCTCAATAGCAACTTGTCTTCCCTCTGCCTCAAACTTTAACACATTGGAGAAACCCTGTGGCCCCTGTGGAACCTTTTCCACAGTAATCATGAAGTGTGAGTGATTAGAGGATCCCATAACTTTGGCAAGGGTCAAGCGACATGCTTCTGGGTACTGGTACATCACTCCATCAAATGTATGATATGATCCTGGGCCTCTGATCCAACATGTAGCAAAACTGTTTGGTGTGCACCCTCTTACTCCATCCTCCACCCTGCAGGACTCATGTTGACCACAGCTGTGAGAGCTGCAAGTCATGTAGCCATAGCTACATGTACAGCGCCTCCCACAGTCTGCATCCAGTATGACAGTTTCTCCTGAGCGGTAGTAGTGACCCTCACAGCTGCAGCCACAGTCAGCATGAGGGACACAGACCCCTCCACTCAGGAGGTAACCTGAATTGCAGACACAGCTCTCTTGATCAGGCAGGGGGCAGTTGTAGGTGGAATTGGGGTTGACACATGTAGATGGACATCCTGTACCCTGGGCCTCATAGTGGCTATTGGCTGGGCAGGGGATTTCTAAACACAAGAAACATTTATTCTCAAACTTTGAATATTTAACACCAATTGCATTTCAAAATAATTGCAAATGACTGGCAGACATACCACAGAAGCCAGGATGCCTCCAGCTTTGTGGCTGGATCCCATTTTGTTGACACTGACTTGAGTAGACATTTAGGGCTTGACAGAGAATGGGCTGATACCCTTTGCCGACACAAAGATCATACACACAGCTATCTACAAAAAATCCTGGAGGGAGTTGTTGATGGCATGCAGCAAACGGTCCTGTGCTGTTCTCCAGTATACCACAGTGGGCAGAGTTTCTGTATAATGTTGCCTCAGATTCTGTGCAGCCGGCACAGGCCAGACCTTCACACTGAGGGTCACAACCAGGCTCATCATCACCAGATGCTTTCCAGCTGTTGGCAAAAACCACATCAGAGCTCACCACTTCACCTTGACGGGTTCGAAAATCATCTTCAGGGTGATTGTTGAAGTTTCCACAGAACCCACATGTGCTATTTTGGTAAGTGTAGGGCAAACTGATCCGGACATATAAGTACTTGTCATATGACACCATCAGGCCAAAGTCAGTGCTGACGATCACAGAGAAACCTGACTGATAAACCTGGATAGAGCCGTTTCTGAGGGAAAACGGTACGGTTGCAAAGCTTCCATTGACCTGTAAGGATGGCAACAAAAATAGTTACAAATATAAACAAAACACAAAATGCAGGGTCTATATTACAGAACGTAAAAGGGTCCTGTTACCTTGGCCTGACTCTGATCTCCTTTAACAAGCTCAATAGTTTCATCATGGACAAAGACTTTGACCAGTTGTGTCCATGAAACACGTGTGCTCCCCTGATGCCCGTTCTTCCCCTCCACTCTGTAATAGGGCAGTCCGTTCTGACACTGCTCTGACAGAACGTAAGTGCATGTGCCTTGAAAGTGAAACACTGAGTTGTCAAAGGTGTAGTAATGTGGATCTCCACTGACGGTGCAGGTTCGTCTTTGCACTGTCTGGCAGGAGTACTGAAAGGCAGCTGGCCGACAGATTTGGGAGAAGGAACAGGGATTGCTGGAGCATTGCAGCCCTGCTCTGGTGCAGGTGCACTTCTGTGCACAGGTGCTGTCACTCCAGAAAGAGTCACCAAGTTGAACAGGCTGACCTTTAAACAAGGAAAGAACAAGAGTCATTTCAAGGCTGCTTTAATGGTGAATTAGTTTGTGGTGTTTCTGACATCACAGTTAGAATGACCTAAAACATAGGTGCCAAAAGTTCTCCAGAGTCCTGCTAATTATCTAATTATTTGATTGAATTGTGTCAAGACACATCTAAAAGTTGCAGGACACCAGCCCTCGAGGCCTGAAGTTTGACATCTGTAATCTAAGAAATTAAGTATTTACAGAGGAAGAATTAAACTAACTGAAGAACTGTTTAGGGTTCAGTACTCTTAATAACCCTATTGTTATACCATGATTCACAGATTGGAGTTTTCCCTTATTTCCATGAAACTTGCAAATTGTTATAGAGCAATTTATAAAAATGTTAAATTCAGCATTTATTGGTGAATTTTTGCTCCTACCATTAAAAGTGCAGCCTCTTGAACCATGATCTACTCGAAATGCCCAGCGACCGGGTACGTTGACGTTGCTGTTGAGACTAAAGGCTGAATTAGGTCCAGTGGCGTTACTAGAGAATGATCCAGGGATGGTGAAGTGGTGAGTGGAATTGATTGTATCATATCCAGCCTGGAAAATACATATGCTTAAGTAATTTTTTTTCATGTTTCATAGAAATGCATATTTACTGAAACAAAGAGAAGGAAAATAAAACATATATATGTATTCATTAGAATGTGTCTAACCTGTACAGACATTGGTGTGGAGGCTATTGACCCATAATTCATCAGCACAAATGAATAATGGCCATCAGTAGTCAAGACTGCCTGAAAGGTTGTTTGCTGGGAAAAATACATGTATTTATTGAGAATTAATTTGCAGATTAACCAAAGGCTATCTTTTTGTATTTGTACATCTAATACATTTCAGAAGTTAAATATAGATCACTTACTGTTCCAGTTGTTGGAAAATAGGCAACTTCATGCCATGTTGCTATAAAGACCCAGCTGGCCTGAAAGTTAAGAGCTGGGAAGTACGCATTGATGTCTTGTGTAACTTGTTGGAGAAGAGAGCCGTTGGTGTACTGAACATAGTAGATTTCACCATTTTCTCTGTTGTCTAAATCAGTCCAGAACGGAGCAATGACGTCTCTGGTTCCATACATTGGAAAACGTTGAGGAGAAAAACTTGACCATGGATAATCAAAGGTCAGATGTCCATTCTGGTTCACCTGAGAAAAAGAGCTATAAGTTAGGTATCACTATTTATACACTTATATATTTACATTTTGTCTTGAGGATTACGATAATTTGGAAAGTGAATGAAAGTACATGAAGTCAGGTAACATACGTAAATCTGAGAGTAAGACTGCCCAAAATAGTTGAAGGTTCGTAGGAGTGAAATTCTAGGTGAGCTTCCATCGTCTGATCGAGAGCTTTTTGTTCCTTCAAGTGGGTAGAGGGGTCCTGCAAAATACGAGAGAGAGCACCTGATTAAATTAGACACTTTTTAGATAAAATCTATCTAAAAGGGTCAATGTTGTAACACAGTTTCTTTATCTAGACATAGAGTACAAGGTTATATGAATACTTTGCGTCACTTAAGCCAAGATAACTGTCAGAAATAAAACCTATTTGATGTGAATTTAAATGTTTAGACCATTACATTCATTTTTAGACCATTACATTAATTTTTTTATGTAACTGCCCTAGTTTCAAAACAGTAACTTCTTAATCTGTTAAACAATATTTTGCCTTCTGTTGAAACAGTAAGAGCAGACAGAAAAAACTGTCTATAAAAAAAGCTGTTTTGTGTGTGGCAAGGCTTGAAAACATTATTTTAACTGCAATTACAATTATTTTTATAATATACAAGTTTGCCAACCTAGCAGTACGTCATTTAATAAAAGCAATTAATAAAAAGTATATTTAGAGTCAAAGCATAGCTTTAAACTTTAAGCTTTACTCCAGTTGTAAAAACACAGAAATTATTGATCATGAAATTAAGATGAAAATGTCAGTTTCAGTAAGACCTGATTTTGTGTGACAAGACTTAGACTCTTCATTTTTATTTAAATGACTAACATGTTTGTATCAATTAAAGAAAAATTAAATCAATAATGAAAAAATAATAGCTACAGGCAAAGGAGAATAAGTCTAAAATTTAAGCTTGCCTCGATTATGAGTTGTCACTTGAGCTATAAAAAGATCACTAAATATGAAATTGTGATGCAAGGATCAAGCCATTACATTCATTGG
>NW_015114935.1:147222-148508 GCF_001443285.1 Poecilia latipinna
GGAGCTACAGTGGTTGGAGTTGTGGTTGTTGTTGCAGCTGCTGTGGTTGGAGTTGTGGTTGGAGCTGCTGGGATTGGAGATGCAGTGGTAGTTGTCGTTTCAGCTTCGGTGGTTGTAGTTGGAGCTACAGTGGTTGGAGTTGTGGTTGTGGTTGTAGCTGTTGTGGTTGTTGTTGGATCTGCTGGGATTGGAGCTGCAGTGGTTGTGGTTGGAGCTACAGTGGTGGTGGTGGTTGTTGTTGTAGCTGCAGTGGTTGTGGTTTGAGCTGCTGGGATTGGAGCTGCAGAGGTTGTGGTTGGAGGTACTGTGTTGGTTGTTGTTGCAGCTGCTGTGGTTGTAGTTGTGGTTGGAGCTGCTGGGATTGGAGATGCAGTGGTGGTTGTAGTTGCAGCTTCGGTGGTTGTAGTTGGAGCTGCTGTCGTTGTCGTTGGACCTGGTGTGGTTGTTGTTTATTAAAAGTAATCCAAAACAGTAATTATATCTGGTGGAAAAGTCAAATGATCGTTCATAAATTTAAACTTACCTTGATCATGAGATGTCACTCCACCTATGAAACACACATATATCATTGTACATAAAATTAAGACAACTGATGAAAAGATAAGATCTGCAGCAAAAAGCAGGTAATGTAAATGTCCAACTCCTGAACAGCAACTACTGCTTTCATTTGTTGGAATCCACTTTTATTCTCAAACTAATCAGATCTAATTCCTAAGCATTCCTAATACTGGAGACCTCACTGCTAAACTCCTCTCAACCACTCACACTTCTGCAATAAAACTCAGAGGTGATCAGATAAGAAATTATCTCAGCAAAAAGAAGGCTTGAATCCTAAAGCCTTGTCGTTGACTCCAAGAGAACCAAGAGCTCTAAACAATTTGCTTCTAACGTGCTGGTCAGGAAGAAAATTAGCTTTTCAAAACTTTCTAAATGTTCACGGGAGAACTTAAAGAAAGGAAAATAATGGGTGGGAGGGAGGTTGTGTGGAATGCCATCTTCACCTGCTTGATGGCAACCCGTTTTTCCCCTTTTCCATCATTTTATTTATTTTTTTGGATATTGCTTTGACCTGAAGATCTACTCAAAGTGGGACCGTACCATTATCTGGGCTGAATTAGGTGATTTAAACTAAAGCTACTGTAATTGCCTTTCTGTTGCATTCTTACTTTTTTTTCAATGTAACATAAAAGAATTATTATGTATCAGCTAAATAATTGATGAAAGCAAAAACAAAAATAATATATAGAGGCAAGACAGAGGATGGGTTTAAAATTTAAGTTCACCTT
>NW_015114935.1:154478-155317 GCF_001443285.1 Poecilia latipinna
GGTTGTTGTGGTTGGAGCCGCAGTGGTTGTAGTTGGAGATGCTGTGGTTGTGGTTGGAGCTATTGTGGTTGTTGTGGTTGGAGTTGTAGTGATTGTGGTAGGAGCTGCTGTGGTTGTTGTTTCAGCTGTTGTGGTTGTGGTTGGAACCACTGGGGTTGGAGCTGCAGTGGTCGTAGTTGCAGCTATTGTGATTGTTGTGGTTGTAGCTGCTGTGGTTGGAGCTTCTGTGGTTGTTGTGGTTGTAGTTGGAGCTGCAGTGGTTGGGGCTTCTGTGGTTGTTATGGTTGGAGCTGCTGTGGTTGGAGATTCGGTGGTTGTGGTTGGAGTTGTAGTGGTTGTGGTTGTTGCAGTTGTTGTGGTTGTGGTAGGAGCTGCTGTGGTTGTTGTTGCAGCTTTTGTGGTTGTAGTTGGAGCTACTGGGATTGGAGCTGCAGCAGTTGTAGTTTGAGATGCTGTGGTTGTGGTTGGAGCCTCAGTGGTTGTGGTTGGAGCCACTGGGTTTTCAGCTGCAGTGGTTGTAGTTGCAGCTATTGTGGTTGTTGTGGTTGGAGTTGTAGTGGTTGTGGTTGTAGCTGCTGTGGTTGGAGCTTCTGTGGTTGTGTTTGGAGATGTAGTGGTTGTTGTTGTTGCAGCTGTTGTGGTTGTGGTTGGAGCCGCTGGGATTGGAGCTGCAGCGGTTGTAGTTGGAGATGCTGTGGTTGTTGTGGTTGGAGTTGTAGTGGTTGTAGCTGCTATGGTTGTTGTAGTTGCAGCTTCTGTTGTGGTTGTAGTTGGAGCTGCAGTGGTTGTGGTTGGAGCTATTGTGGTTGCAATTTAGTAAAAGTATTTTTATTTATCAA
>NW_015114935.1:158766-183959 GCF_001443285.1 Poecilia latipinna
GAGGATAGGCCAACTATTAAGCTTACCCTGATGATGAGTTGTCACGGCACCTATAGAAAAACACATATATCATTCAAGGTAAAATAAGATAACTATTTTCCATAAATAAGGCGTGTTTTGTGTGTGGCAAGGCTCAAACTATTGTTTTCAATGAAATGACTAACATTTTTTCCAATGTCTTCAAATATACGTATCATTACTTTAATTAATAAAAGCAATAGTGAGGAAACAATAGTATTTACAGGTAAAGTCAGAGGATATGTTCAATATTTAAGCTTACCTTGATAACGTGTTGTCTCTCCTGCAATAAAAACACACACGTCGAACAAATTAAGATAAATAAGGTAAAAAAAAAAAAAAAAAGACTTGTTTTTTTGGGTTAATTTTCTTTTTGTAATGACTAACATTTTTTTATTGACTGTTTATGGGAGTAAAGAAAAACTATCGGGGTAAATATATTCAAAATTTCAGCTTACCTTGATTAGGAGTTGTCATTCCAACTAAAAAACACAGGTATCATTGAACATAAAATTAAAATTATGTCAGTAAATAAGAACTTTTTGTTTTATGTGGTAATTTTTAGGTCATTACTTTCATTGGAATTACCAACATTTTTGCAGTGTAATGAACAGATATACTTATGCATCAATACATTAACAACGGTTGTAAACAAAATAGTGGAGAAAAGTTGCTGTGATTACATGTTGAAGGTGGAGTGTCATAAAGAGCTTCTCAAAAAGACAAATTTCAAGGTGTCAAATTTATCCTATGTGTTGCAGAATTTTCATAACTGAATTGAATGTAGTTGCTTGATTGTGCTATGAAATGACTGTGTCCTGCTGTCTTGTGTTTTAAGTTTTAAGTTTTTCTCATGTATTTAGTAGATTTAGAATGTACTTAGTCTGTAGGAATTTATTATATGTATTGCATTTGTTATAGTTCTTGTATATTTAAATTGTTCTGCTGTAATTATTATAATGTTCATGAAAACATATATTAGGTTTAGTAAAGTTATAGATTAGCAATAATAATATCCAAATACTGTAATGCTAGTATTTATGCTTAGAATCTCATGTTTCACATCTCTGGATAAACTAACATAGATGCATTCATTTAATATTGACTTGAGTAGCTACTCACCTATCACTGACAGAAGCAGCACAGGCAGTATGACTTGGCCTGCCATTTTTCAAAAGTCAAACCTGATTTAAAAATACAAAGAATAAAATGTTACAATATTTCAATGCAAGTGCTTCCAGGCAAAACAATGATTTTTACCTTTAGACTTATGTGAAATAAAACATTTCTGAATCCAATTTTTTCCCTTTTGCCTCAACAAAATTTTGGCATAAAATTTATTGCAAAAAAAAAAACAACAACAAAAAAAAAACGTTTTACCTTGTCTAAGTGCCTCTCTGTTGAGAAAACATCTCAAGTGACAGCACTGGCCTGCAACAATGCTTTATAGAGTGACACCTGGCAAATGTCCAATACTCTCTTTTCCAGTAAGCTGTTTTGAAACAATGCACAGCTGCTTCCTCATATTTTAACACAATGTGATGAGCAAGGTTATCTCATACATTTCAGGTTAAATAAATATTGGTATGAATTTGTTTTATTTTACGATTTCTATCTGTTGTCTCTGCTTTGTTGACAGTAGAATATGAGGCAGATAAACTAAAAAAAATCAAGCTAGTCTGGCTTCTCCCAGTAGTCCTACTGTCATATGCATAAGTACATCATTCCAGGTCAGAAACCACCAGTCAGAGCCACAAGGAAGGTTTTCACCATGTCAGTGATACTTGTATACATGCAACTCATACATGGAGGAATTTTAAGCAAAAGTATTTTGCCATGTAAATGTGAAGTCAAAGAGAAAAATTTTATTGGCGTTTTGTAATTGTAGAATTTTTTTCAGTTTTTCACAAACACAGAACAAGTGACACTTTCAAATTCTTAAGTACAATAAGTTTTATTCTTTGCATTAAAAAAAGTGCACTTCCATAATTTACTCAAAGCAAATAGTGCAAAACAAAGCGACACTCCTGTGTGGCAAAAATAATGTGAATAAGTCAGTGAATGCAACTACACAAAACTGGTGATGTGAGTCACAAATGTAGCTTTACATCCCACACCCTCTTTTTTTCATTTTTCCATTATTTGTCACTATTTGTACATATGTCTGTACAGCAGGCAGCACTGCTGAACTGGACTTAACAAACCAGAAATACCACCAGGCTTAAGCCTGCAGTGGAGTTATTAGGCTGTGTATATTTAGTTGCCAAAGCACTCTACAAACTCCTTAAGATGCTTTAATTAAATCAGTCCGTGCTAAATGTAGTTTTACTGTTTGCTTAACAGAGCATAAAGGTTTTAGTTTAAAATAAAATGTCTCCGCTGTGACATAAAAAAAAGAAGGAAAAGGAGGAACTGATGTAATGACCATTAAGACTTTAGGAATATTTGCATTTTACATCAGAAGTATATGCAGATTTCTGGTTTAGAGAATCAGAAAAAATAGTTTAGGCTTAAAAATGTTCCACATCAAGTACAATACATGCATGTGAATTTATGACGCTTATGAAAAATAAGCAACAACATGCTGCTAAAACTAAAAACCTAATTAGATTCATCAGATTTTAAAGTCTCTGGAAACTGGAGTCAAACATGCAGGAACAAGTCATTACATTTTTGAAACAATATTACAATTAGATTTTTTCCTGAGATTATTTCACTGAGATTTAGCTTTTGATTGTGAAACTAAAATAGAGGTTTTCCAATGTCGTTAGAGCAGAAAAATGTTGTTCCTCGTTGGAAACGTAGCAAAACTTCCAAAGCTGTGCAGCAGGCTCAGCTTGTAATTGTTCTGTGTTCTGCAACTATGTGCCGACATGTCAATCATATGCAGGCAAAGGAAAAAATGAAATAATAATAAACAAACTCACCATTTCTTTAAAAATTAATCCATAATATAAAGCAGGCAGCAGTATGGGTAACACAGTAAGTACAGTTTAGCTGCAAAAGTAATAGAAGTACATGACAGTGTTCACATTTCAACTTTCATTTTATTGCATTAAGAGTTTGATATTTTTCAGAATTTTTGCCACCGATACCTAAAAATGCCAGTTAAAAAATGCCCAGCGTTGTTCATAAGCCAGTGATGTGGTTTGCAGTTCTGCTGATTTCAGTCTATGACACCTATACCATCGTAATGCAGAAAGCAGTACTGTTGCATGGTGTAGAGTTCAGAACCAGTAGATCCAGGTTCCTAATTCAAGCTGGTGGAAAAGTACAAGTACAAAAGTACAAATTGAAAGATAATACAGTTGCAGCAAATCCAGAATATAATGATTCGCAAAGAATAGATAGAGGTGGATTTAAGCATCCTGAGATGTGTGCAAAATCTACAGTATCTTCTTTTTTAAGAAATAAGATGAGAGGTTGTAAGGAACAAATGAGAGTAAAATCTGCCAAAACTGAAAAACTGTTTTCCACTCCAGCCCAACTGATGCAAATGATCACAAATTACCTCCTCAATCTGCCTAGAATTACTGCAGAAAACTCAGTCGTTCATTTAACCCTGGTGTGAAATGCCTAAAACATGCAAGAATAAGTTAAATATTGAAACAAGAGCAAAGACAGGCAAGGTAGACCTGAGGAAGTCTGGAACAGAATCAAAACCAAGATGGCGACTAATGGAAGGTGAAGCAAGTTCATTCATACAACAAGTTATTCAAGAGGCATTCCAGAAAGAACCAGAGATTAAAAAATAGCTGAAAGATCAAAATGACGAACCAGGCATCACACAAAGGCATAAAAGCATTAGATATAACTGCACTAAAAAAATCTAATTAAAGGAAGAATTGAGACCAGATAGAAATGATCCGGGTGTCTTTGCCATTTTGTTCATTTTGGATTTAAATAATCAACAGTTTCTGCTCCTCTCAGGTTTTCAGACCATCGGTTCTAGACACCAGTTTAGTTCTGATCCTGGAGAGAAGAAATCTGTGATGGTTTATACCAGAAAATCTAAAGAATATTTAGGCCAGGGAGCATTCAGTGTTTCATGGAGTATTAATTTATTTCCTTTGACAAACAGGAGCTGTGATTTTAAAAAACTGGTGCAATGGAATCCATTTCCCTGGATTTGGTCAGGATAGTTTTTAATTTTTAAAAATTAAAAAAAACTTATTTTTTAATTTAAAAAATAAGTTTTTAAATTATTTATTACAATCTAATTTTTTAACCTGGCAATTTGAAGGTGTGTGCACACTTTTAATAAAAGTCAGAAAAATTATATAACGAAGGCTGAAATGAATTTGAATTTAATCAGACCTGATGATCGGTGAAAAGCAATATTTGTTTTAGACTAAATACGTCTATACAACCAGGTCATGGCTAATTATTTTGTCTGTTTTATTGTTGATTCATTAAAGGTAAGCTCTCATCTTGTCAGACCTGTCAATCAAAGCAAAGGAGAAACCTTTGTGATAATGCCAAAACAACAGAGACAGATTTCAATGTTTGATTAAAACCTGCCAGTAAGCGCCGGTCCCGTCTGGTTCACCTGAACTTCCTGTAACTTAGGGTTCAACATATTTGAATGAGGTGTGTAGCATTTTCTTTAAAGCAAAACTATAAGTGCAGAAAAACATTTTGAACATCATCGTGATTTGCAGTCGTGTGATTGATTTAATGTGACAGACACTGACATCTTCATCTCTGCTTTCACTTTACACACACACACATGTTGTGAAGACACATTTTATCTTGAGTCAGAATGAAATCTACTACTTTCTGTTTGCATTTTTAGGACAAACTGGTATAAATTAGCTGTGATATTTGTTTTAGAACTGGTATAATATTGACATGTTGCATATGAGATGCATAATAAATATTTGTTAAATGTTTCTCTGTGATGTTGCCAGCATTTTATCTGGCTTGAAGTTTTGTAAACTCTCTCCAGTCTTATTCTTCTGAGCTAATCTAATATCAATTTGCTGTTGACTGTACCTTTAAGTTATCAAATCTTCACAACAGCTGACAGTAGATTTGTATTTGCAATGTCTTGTCATTCGAACAAGTCAAACGTCCAAAATATCGAATGTGCACAATGTGCTAAGTCATCCCTGCTCCAGCTTCTGCAGGTGCATCAAAAACACAAGAAGGCTGAATACACTGCAATTCTATACAAAAATTAAAATCCTTTATTTGAAAATGCCAAGATTTAACAAAGTGTGACCTAAATCATGCTTTTTATTGCAGAGAAAATATTACATTTTATTCAGTTTTCTTCAACTGAGCCCAAAAGAAAGAGTAATTTGTGTGCCTCGTTACGCTTTGACCTATAAGGAAAAAACCCTGTGACTTAAAGTAATTCCTGCTGGGGGAACTTTGTTGCATGACAAAGTTGGCAGTAGATTTGTTTCTCTCTCAAGCTGCTAAACAAAGAAGTCAATGAATGCGATGTGCAAAAGCCCTGAGGCTACAAAATATGCTAAATCATCCTTACTCCATCTTTATTGTGTCTGCAGGTTAATCAAAGACAAGTAGACATCCATATGAGTCCAAAGCTTGGCCTGTTTATTGTTGTAGTCATTCACTTTAAATATCATACGTACAACCAATTAAACTGAATTTCTGTTTATTAGTTTGTTTCTGTAGTGACACTAATGAAAAGGCTTCCAAACAATTAATCGACATAAAATCGGATTAAAAAGGATGAAACCAACATGTAGAGCAGATTCAAAATATTCAAACAACATAAAATCTAGATATTCCTACAATAATTCAAACAACAACAAAGAGAGAATAACAGGCATGCAACTGGAAACATTTAGCCATCTAGTCAACTTACTGAATTTCACACCAAGTATCATCTTGGAATTGTAACATAGCATGACGACTGGCATGCAGGCTAGTCTGAATATTTCAAAACTGTCTGGAAAAATCTTGTCAATTTTTTAATCCATAACCCATAATCTCTCTGGTTTACCAGGAATAGAAAATATATAGTGGCAGTTGTGTGGATGTGTCATTCCAGACAACAGAAAAACTACAGTAGCTCAAATGAGTACTTGTTACAACCAAGGTGTAGAGAACACCATCTCTGAATTATTATTATTATTATTATTTTTATTATTATGTACCTGTAGATTTGCTTGTCTTGTTCTGAGAGAGTTTCTAATATTTTATTCTATGTAATATCATTTATTTGTTGACTCTTTAGCTCAGTATATTGAACAGGCCACATGGTTTTAATTACAAATTAAGGGCGTCGGGTAGGATTAGACACGCATTCACTTCTTCCTACTCCTTTTCAAACAGAAAAGTAGAAGTAAGCTTATTGGTTTTGTCTGTCCTACTAATTGCTTGTTTTCTTGTTTTTAATTTGGGTCAGTTATTATAGACTCATCTTATTACTTACTTAAAGTTTACTTACTTATTAGTGTCTGGCCTAGATTAGCTCTACCTTTTCTTTTCCTGGCATAGATTCAACAAGGTGTGTTCATATTTTAATGATGGCATTTCATGATTGCTGCAGATCCGTCTCATGCACAGCCACAAAATCTCACATTGCTCCATGTACCATAACTGCTCCGTCGGGTTGAGATCAGTGGTAGAGTTCAGTGGAAAACAATAGACTCGTTGTCCCCAACACTAGTTGGAGAGGATTTGAGATTTGCGACATGGTCAGAAACAATATTATTTCCACCAGCAGCCCAAACCATTGATATAGACCATAAACAATCCATAATTTTTTATTGTTCATGTCAAATTCTTGACCTAAGGTCTGAATGTTACAGCTAAGATTGAGATTCAAAAAATAAGACAATAATTTTCCAATCTGTTATCTGTTTTGGTGAGATTTCAGCTGATCATCTACTTCCAGATTTAAAAATGTCGCAAAATTAAATTTTCTGAGCTTTACATGATGTTATAATGTTGTTCCCTCATCAAAAACGGCCTTTTCCAAATTGGAAACTTTCCGACTTGGAAACTTGGAAAAGACTAATTGCTAGCAGCAATTAGCAAATCTGGTTTGCTAATTGCAAACCTGGTGTTTACAATTTTCAAACACCTGGTTTGATTTGATTTATTTATTTCAAATGGATTTTTAAAGGTGAATTGACTGGAAAAAGATTCTCCAGGGGAAATCAATAAGCAATGACCCCTCGTACCAGGGAAGGGATTTATGTTGTAGTTAATCAAAGGGGAAAAAAAACAGGTGATACAAAATATAAACAAAGCATCGCATAAAGGACTAAAACATTTCACGTAGCCACATTTAAACATTTAAAATGACAAAATCTAAACAAATAAAGACCTGGGAATAGATGGAAATGATAAAACAACCATTGGCCTTCATGGGTGAGATGAGAGAAACTGGAAGATGTTCAGTTGGCATTTGGAAAAACCAACAGTTTCTGCAAATCTCAGGTTATCAGGCAATTATGGGGTACTGTTTTTAAAGCTACACAGTCAACAATTATTTAGACTTTAATAATGGGTTCATCTCTCCAAGACATATTTTCACCATCTTATTTCATTCATGAATAAATGTCAATGAGGACAGATTAACAATAACACATCCAGTTTGACGTAAAGCACAAGATGAAGGTGAGTCAGCTGAAAGAAGCACTTCCTGGTAAAACCTGTAAGGAATGGCTGAGATCACACATGCCAAACTCAAGGCCCTGGGGCCAAATCTGGCCCACTATAGCTTTTAATGTGGCCCTCTAGACTCCAACCTATCAATAAGTCCCTGCAGTTTTCCACAAATCTGAAAAATTCACAACATTCACACCAAATCAACAGATTCCAGCTTTTTTTCCAGGTCTTTACTACAAATATGTCTCAAAGTTGGTCAAAAACATTGGGTTTAAATGACTGCTGCTGTAAGCCTAACTTGATAGTCTGTGATTGATACAATGATTAATAAAAAAAAAATACATTTAACATCATACATACAGACATTAGCACAAATATTGTCAAAAATAGTATCACAAAGTCTGTGATTTTGATTGCAAAAAATCCAAAAAATATTCAAGAAGTCCTGGATGGACTGACCAATGTGAGAAAATATTACCACAGTACAATCATGACTAAACTCACTGCTGCAATCATGTTGGTAGTCATTGCTCCTGTTGGCTCAAATCCATAAATGTGACTGTTTATTTTCTTTGAACTGGAACGCCAACACAAACAGCTGTTAGGAGTCATATGATAAATTGTTAGTGACTGAACTGACAGCCTACATGACAGATATGTTACATCAATCAGGAGCCATTTTTACCTTCGCTATTGCTTTATTTAGTTTTTTCATTGTGAAATATAGCAAATCTATAGAAACTTCAATAAAGATTTAACTTGAAGTAGGATTATGTAGACGAAAAACTAAAAGCAATTCAACCTAAAGTAGATAACCTTGCATCATTCTGTCATCATTTAATCAAACACAAAGCCTGGCAGCCAGCCAGACTCTGCTGAATAAACTATTTTATTAACTCCTCAATAGATACAACTACCTTAACAGAAGCATCCATTTATAATGAGTTTTAACACACACATTTTAACGCAATGCCAAGTTGGTAAGACCTCAGCAATGACCCTAGAACAGATGGGAAGAGCTTTAAGGTAATTTGCAAACTATTAAAAGTCCATCACTCAACAGCGAGGAAGATCATTCACGAGCTGGAAAGATGCCAATCTTTACAGACTTGATTGTACAGAGGAACTCCTCCTGAGGTCAGGGCATATGGTGCAGGGAAAGATGGCAAAAAATACCCAGGAGCTCCGTCAGAAACAACACAGGCCTCGGGCGTTTAGATAAATGACAGGAAAATCAGAAACACCAAACAAGTGCGACTTGTTTGGAAGGGTTGTCAAGAGAAAGATTTCTTTTTCAAAAGAATGCAGCAGCAAGGCTTTGATTTACAAAACTGAATCTAGGCTACATTTAGCCTTAACTGTCCCAACCCCGACCTTTTGTGAAATCAATTTTTTTTCCTTTACATGGTCGTTCACATTTCCAAATTGTTCAACTTTCTGGAATCCATGCCACACATAACCTTGAATATAAATCAAAGTTTTCATGCCGAATATCTCAGACAAGTTTTGAAAGTTGTAACTAAGATCAAAAGAGAGAAAACTGACAGCCCAGTATTTTTTTATGCTGTTAAAAGTAGAGCCTCAATACCCGTTAAAGGTAGAGATAGCAGAGAGAATTAGTAGGACTGGTAAAAGCAGGCGAATTGGTGGAAACCAAAAAGTCATTGCAATACTCCAATTGTTCTGGTTTTGAAAACAGACAAGTCCAAATATCACCTCGTTGATGTCTTATGGTTTCAGTTTTTCTTAGTTGCTTTTCTGCATTTCTCAGAACACAATTTAAATTTCAAAATTACTTGTTCAATCTTCAAATCATTGTGCCACTTGTGCAAATTGGCCTAACTGGTGCAAGGTACATGTGCGACATGTCTCCCTCACTTCCCGTATCTGTGCTCTCTGTCAACTGTTTGATTTAGTAACGTGATTTTCCAAGCCGTCTTTTAACGCACCACGAGGGTCACACTTGTTACACTTGGATGTAGTCATCCAAGCAAGACAAGCTGCAGAGCGAAGTTTCAACGTCGGTATCATGTTCAGCAGTTAGCCAGAGTCAAAAGACAAAAAGCTTTGCCGTTTTCCTCCAAACAAACTGAGTAAGTTGAGCAGTTAATATTGCTGCATGCATAATGTTATCTAAATGATAACTTAATCCTTGTCTTGTGTTCATGAGAATAAGGTGCAATGATAGTTGATACCCTCTAATATCCTACTGGCGCTCTTGCCCTGGTGCTGCATTGTTTTTTCCTACATTTTAAATCGTTTTGTCATGTTGATCAAAATGCATTATTCAACTTTCTGTGTAATATTTCAACATCAAACCAGAACATTTAAGCACAAGTTAGTTGTATGTCTTACAAGCAAAATGCTTGTCAAAATATGTCACTTATATTGGCATTCATATTTATTAGATTATTTTTCAAAATTTCTTGGCAAGATTACTTTAAGTGCAAAACATGATCTTCATGGTTAGTTACCATAGCTACAGTCTGTTTCTCTTACTTTGGCTGTGCTCTACCGCCATCTGGTGGCTGCAAAGCAGATATTAACCTTCTTATTGAGTTTTAATATTGGAAAAATAATATAATATTTCCAACAGCAATTAAAGATTTTAGCGAGAAATATTGTGTAATCACAAATATTTACCGATCACTAATGAAGCAAAAATACAGCAAGCTTTATGAACTAATGGGCAAAATTCAATAAGAAGCAAAAAAAAAAAAAAAAATCAACATGAAAACAAAACTCATTTATAACCGTCTATGGTAGCTGGTGCTACTGATTGTGTCTGAAATGTTAGCAGACTCATTAAGAAAAATCTTTTAGAAAAAGGCTAAAGAAACAGAACTTGTTTGTTTCTGTGAAGGTAGAAGATCACTAAACAAAGTCCAGTCCATCATGACCAACCACCCTGCCCTCTTCAGGAACCCAAGCTTACACAGTATTGCTCTTTCTCTAATACACTTACTTAGCTCTGCGGCCAACAGGAAACATTTCCAGAAATCATTGAGGCCATTTTCAATCTCATCAGATGCTAGCTCTTCTCAAAGCTGTATCTAGAATCCCCAGCCTTTGCAGTTTCATTCCTAAAATTGTACCTGAGGCATGTGTGGCCTCAGGTAACAACTTTTTCTGTTTTGAAATGTCATGCGTTGATCCGTTGGGTCATCCGTTGGGATTATCCCAACCACCCGATGATGGCTACATATCTGAATACATTGAAAATCTAACCCTAGATGTAAAAGGCTAGTATTAGGATTAGGATCTACAGGGGCATTAAACTTGAATCAGTTCCCTGAACAGATTGGATTTAATTGATCAAGATGATATGTCTTCATAGGAAATTAATCTTTATTTTGCATAGTTCCTCAAGATATGTGGTGTGACTTAGTATTAAATGAACTGAATTGGTTTGAATGACCAGGGTGTACCATGCATAGCCCCATGCTTTTTCCAGCATGTCATTTTCTCAATTTCTGCCTTTTCTACAAGCTAATGCAGAGATTTCCATGAAGATGTTGCAAAAAACTATTTTTATATGGTGGGATTCAGTTTGGTTGCTGGAGGCTAGAAAAAATGTTTGTTTCACCAGTTTGTAAGCGCCTGTCTGGAAACCATTGCATTGCTATGATGTTAGATGACACAAAAAGACAACATGTACAACTGGGATCAGCACCATTTATGTTGTTGGTGGCCAGCTTCTCGACTGAACCCATAGTGACTCCTTCAACATTACCACAGAAGACACAAACGATCCAGAACACTGCAGGCAGAAGAACATCCGTCTCACTGGTTTCGCATCATTTGGAAGAACTCAGGCCAGCTGGCATAGTGATCACCCCTCCAAAGTGATGACTATTTACTAAAACCATTTTTATAACTGATAATATTCCATAAAATCAAACTAAGATTCTTAACTTTTGATAATGAGTCAGAACATGCCATACACCAAACATACAGTTTATTAAGCCTTTTATTAAAAACAAAAAGCATAAAAGGCTGATGATCACATTAATGTGAATTTCTTTATTCTCTTTTGTAGCTCAGTACATATATATAATACCATATATCAATGTTTAAACCCTTAAACAGAATTTAGACAATGAGAAAATCATTCTTAAATTCATTCAGTTCGACACAGAGATCATTGCTTCAGACGTTAATTAACTTTTTTCATATATGTAACCTTAACTAAATCCAACCATACAATATTTTACTCTCTCAGATGTTACCAACAATTAATGATGATAAAATCCACTGACAAAACAAAAAAACGATTATATTAATCCCACAAATGGCCTAAAGCACAGTGGTGCACCAGATGTTAGAAAAGCAAAATTACTTTTTTCTTGACTAATTTCAAGTACAAACCAAAACCCAGAAAACACCTCCTATCAACATAGATCATAATCAACAAAGTTTTACTTGATCATAGAGTGTGATTATTCTTTATCAATTGACCAGAATTCTGGTCATCAGCAAACTGACAAACAGGGTAACAACTGATGTCAGATGACCCACAGCACTGTTTCTTTGGATTAGTCCACCTGTGTAAAAAAGAGATGTGGATAGATTTTGTTAAGCAGTTAAATATAATTACAAAACAATGAAGATATGATAGAACTTTACCAGTGTTCGGTTGAGTCCCAAGTACCAGTGGTCCAATTGACAGAGCTCCAGAGTCATGGTAAGATACATCCCTCCGGATTAGAATGTGGTGATCCGAGTAGCAGTGCTGCAAAAAAAAAAAGAAAATAAAGGCAAGTCAGCAACATTTTACGCTTCTGAAGATGTTCAACTTGATCATACATGATATAGTCACAAAAAGCACACAAAACTCACAGCTCTGCAGTTGTTGCTTCTCAAAAGGCATAAGTGGACACTGCAATGCAAGAAAATCTGTGTGTGGTTGGTGAATGTGAACATCCTGAAGGAGAAACGAGACACAGTGGAGACGCCGTTCTGAATCACCTCTACGGTTCCATCATCTGGATTAGGACACCTGTGAAGCAGAAGCAGATGCATCAGTTAGACTGCCAGCAAAAAGACACTGAATTAAATTAAAAAGAACAACAAGATGGTCTCATTTACTGTGCAGTAATGAGATCCCAGCGGACTGGGTAGTTTGCTTGGTTGACTGGCGTGGCCCAGCAAGAGTCCAGAACTGTGGCAAATTGACGCTGATCCACCCCTTCTGTTCGCACCTCCAAGTAAAACATCTCATCAACTTCCATTTCTATGTGTCCATTAGCGCTGAAGGGGGAGAGGAAGCCTTCATCCTCATAGGGGATCATCCTCATACGATATGATCCAGTGCCAACAGGAAGCTTCTTCCTCAGAATACTGTAGAATAAGCATTTATTATGACCACCCTTTAATGTATCTGATAAGCTGGCTAAGCTACTCTAATTTGGTTACAGGATTACATTACAAATAATAACCAATTAAAACATATTAGTGTAATTGGACACAATGCTCAAAGGAAGCAAACAGAGAAAATTGTGTCAAGACCTCTCCACAGGGTTGATGTCCACAACCATTGACAGAGCTTGAGCCAGAGGGTAAACACAGGAGAAATGCAGATGAAGATTCCTCTGATGGTTGGTCACATTCCCGTGAATACTGTTCTCATACATGAAGTGAGTTCCATTTCTCTAACAGTGAAATGACAAAATGGAATCAATCAACTGAAGAAACACAACTGAAGCTTTAAAGAAGATGTTCTAATTCATTAACTTTACCATAAGGGTTGTACCACACAGATGGTTGTCATTGTCAAAATGGAAGACAAGTCGTCCGTCCTGAAGAGTCCCGTTGCAAGAGCTGTCTCGGAGATGGAGAGCACTGGAGTGGAAGCCCGCTTCAAACAACTCGCAGCGAGATACTGACATGGTTCCAGAACTGCTGGAGCATTCAATGTTTGCATCTGCCAACCAAAGACAGAAACATTTAAGCTTTATTTACTCAGTTGAAAAATAAACCTCTGTCTATAATCTCCATTTCAATGGGGACCTGATAAGATAGCAGCACCATTTAGAAGAATCGTCATTTACATTCAATCAGTGAAACATGAATATGAACATCAAAAGCAATGGCTGTTAAAACTCTTCGAGGTTGTTCAGTAGTGTTTTTAGTTCAAGAAGTGTCACTTCTGTCAATTTAAATTCTTCCTGGAAGAGTCCAAGCATAGGGGGCAGCATGTTTAAATGCTGTCTTTGCGAGATCTGTTCTAACTCTAGACACAAACATATGGAAAAAAAGCTGCCCCCGAAGTTCAAACCGGGTGTGAGATTTACCATAAATGCAGTCAGGTAAGAGGGAAGTAGTCCCAGTAATTTATAAACAAAAAGGAACACATTTGGCTGTCTACAAATACAGAGAAAAAGGTGACAAGCAACTATATACAAATAACAGCAATGCTGCACTGAGTGCAGTTTCTTGAGATATTCCATCCATCCATCTTCTTCCGCTTATCCGAGGGTCAGGTCGGATAAGCGGTCGGATAAGTGAGTTCCATTTCTCTAACTTGTTCCAGCTCCTCCGGGGGATTCCCAAGGCATTCCCAGGCCAGCTGACAAACATAGTCCCTCCAGCATGTCCTGGGTCTTCCCCGGGGCCTCCTCCCGGTGGGACATTCTCAGAAGACCTCACAAGTGAGGCATCCAGGAGGCATCCTAACTAGAGGCCTAAGCCTCTTCAACTGGCTCCTCTCGACATGAAGGAGCAGCGGCTCTACTCTGAGACACTCCCAGATGACTGAGCTTCTCACCCTATCTCTAAGGAGAGCCCAGACACCCTTTGTAGAAAAGTCATCTCGGCCGCTTGTATCCATGAGCTTGTTCTTTCAGTCATGACCATAGATGAGGGTAGGAATGTAGATCGACTGGTAAATTGAGAGCTTCGCTTTTTGACTCAGCTCTCTCTTCACCACGACAGACTGGTACAGCGCCTGCTTCACTGCAGACGCTGTGCCAATCCACCCGTCGATCTACCACACCCTTCTTCCCTCATTTGTGACCAAGATCCCGGGATACTTAAGCTCCTCCACTTTGGGCAGGACATACCCCCTGACCTGGAGAAGGCACTCTACCCTTTTCCAGCTCAGGACCATGGCCTCGGATTTGGAGGCACTGATCCTTACCCCAGCTGCTTCACACTCGGCTGCAAACCGCTCCAGCGAACACTGTAGATCACGACCGGATGAAGACAATAGGACCACATCATCCACAATGCAATCCTAAGGCCACCAAAACGGATCCCTTCAACACCTTGACTGCGCCTAGAAATTCTGTACACGAAAGCAATGAACAGAATCAGTGACAAAGGGCAGCCTAAGCAGAGTCCAAATCTCACCGGAAACCAGCCCGACTTGCTTCTGGCAATGTGAACCAGACTCTGACACCGGTCATACAGGGACCTAACAGCCCGTATCAAAGGGCCTGGTACCCCACAGGGCTCTCTGAGGGACATGGTTGGACGCCTTCTCCAAGTCCACAAAGCACATGTAGACTGGTTGGGCGAACTCCTACACACACTCCAGGGCACTGCTGAGGGTGTAGAGCTGGTCCAGTGTTCCATGACCAGGACAAAAACCATATTGCCCTTCCTGAATCCAAGGTTAGACTATCCGATGGATCCTCCTCTCCCAGATCCCTGAATAGACCTTGCCAAGGAAACTTAAGAATGTGACCCCTCTGTAATTAAAGTATACCCTCTGGTCCCCCACCCAGGTCTGCCAATCCAGGGGGACTTCCTCCAATGTCCATGCAATATTGCAGTTGTGTTAACCATCACAACCCTACAACATGCCACTGAGGAGCCCTTTAACCACCTCGGCAACTGCATCCCCAGAGATTGGAGAGCCCAACCCAGAGTTCCCAGGCTCTACTTCCTCGATGGAAGGCATGTTGGTAGGATTGAGGTCTTCGAAGTATTCTGCCCACCAGCCCAAAATGTCGCCTTGAAGCCTTTCTCCATGGCCTCTCCGAACTCCTCCCCCGCCCGAGTTTTTGCCTCGGCAACCATCAGAGCCACATGCCGCTTGGAATGTCGGTACACATCAGCTGCTTCTGTGATCCCGGAGGCCGAAAAGACTCTTTCTTCAGCCTGAAAGCATCCCTCACCAAAGCTGTCCACCAACAGGTTCGAGGGTTGCTGCCATGACTGGCCCCAACAACCTTGCGGCCACAGCTCTCTTAAGCCGTCTCGACAATGGAGGCGCAGAACACGGTCCACTCAGACTCAATGGCACCCACTTCCCCTTTGAGATATTGTTCAGGTTAATTCATAAACAATGTGTGACCGTAGTTCATAGTTTTGACGTTTGGAGACCAACTGCACCAACTGATGTAAATATTATGCTTGAAATCTAGAAAATACCAACTATAAAGTAGTGAACAAACCATGTTTGACGATGCTATGTGATTATTGCTACCTCTTCTAATAATAAAAATGTTTAAAATGTTTTGCCCTTACCATAGCTCTCATCTTTGGATCTATTATAGTGCTCATCACAGAAGCAGCCGTACACCCCATCTTTCTTACCACACCACTCATACTCCACACAATCCAGCTGTTCACAGGGGTCAGTCTCAGCTGAATTGACGATATCACAAATGACAAAGTGAAATTCATCGCATATGATCAATTAACATCTCATTGTACTGATAATGTAGTGAACCAAACAAACATACCACAATGCAAAGGAGAGCGCCAGTCAGGGATACTTAGACCCAAGACGGTGCAAGTTTTCTCATAAGCAGACACGGCAGAACATAGCATGTCATTGGCTGGTGTGTAGAGGCAGAGATCGTAAACACAGGAAGTGAAAAAGGGTTGTGGGTCAGAATGCAGGTGACAAGAACTGAATGGGCCGCTGGTGTTGGTGATGACTCTGCAGAGTTCTGTGTATTCTTCTATGAAGCGACAGTCACTTAGTCTGTCACCACTTCTCTCATCATTGGATCCGCATCTAGAAAAGTCGTTAGACATTTAAAAAATTTTAGACAGTCAATTTCTGAAAAAATGTTTGCAATGGTTGAGATTTTTAGGTTAACTATGGAAAATGAAGTCTGAGCTCACCCTGCTTCGCTTGTCTCTGATTTCCAGCTGTGGCCAAACTGGTTGTCGTTTTCCGCCAAAGTACCGTTGGGCAAAACTTTGTCATCAGTGGGATCACCATTGAAGTTCCCACACATTCCAGTGACTCTGTTCTGGTAGTTGCGGCCCATCCTGACCAGTAAAGTACTGGAGCCATCAAACTGGACTACAACATCGACAGCATCAAACACTATGTAACTTCCCTGCCTCATCACCTGACCAAACGTTCCTGCAGTCATGGGAAGAGAAACCTCAGCTCCATTTACCTGTTATGATGAGAGTTCAGAGAATTAGGCCAAAGATTTTAGCACAACAAAACTTGTTTTTCATCCGGCATTTAAAATAAAGCTTACCTTCACTCTCTTGTAAGGTCCGAGCCTGACATGAACACTCTCTGGAGGATTTGAGACGTATATATCAACTGATGACACGAAAGACACAAGGTTGTTTCCTCTGTGTTTGTTGGTGGCCACGACTTTGTACTGAGTTTCATTGTTGTGTCTCAAACTCTCAGTGATGATGTAAGAGCATGATCCCTGAAAATGAGCCAAGGCTCCATCAAAGGTGACGTAATGTGGGTCACCCCATACTGTACAGGTAGACATGGCGTCATAACAGCCCAGATGGCCATCTCTGATGGTGCACTCTTGTGCAGGAGTGCATGATGAGGGACTGCAGATCAGGACATTGGGCGCTTGACATTCACACCGTTGGGAACAACCGTTTGTCCAGAAGGACTCACCAGCCTGCAAGATAAGAAAAAAGTGGAAGTATTAAGTTATGTGACAATATTAAGAAGAACTGAATCTTGAGGTAATAAGGAATGGACTACTGCCTTGCTTCTTCTCCAGTTCAAATCATATTTGTAAAACTACAACATGCAGAACCTGATTCATCATCCACCCTAGCCAAGTTTCCACTCCTTCCTGTCAGTTAAGGCTTTTGTTAATTACTGAAGGCATTTCCAATCTGGGTACTAAACAAAAGTGTGAGATGATTTATATAACCTGTCCTACTTGATTTTTGTTTCAAAAGGACATACCACCCAAATAGTTACGGTGCAATTAAAGTAAATGTGCTTGTGCTATTTGCATATTTATAGAAAATTCAAAAGGTAAGTTGAAATAGACTAAATTTCAATGCTTTTCAAGGCCTTGTAAAGAACTTTATACTATCACCACATTCATCCAATCATAGTCGCCATCGTGTACACTTTCATAAACCAAGTCACAAATCAGTAGAAAGCTAATGATGCATGGGCTAACTGACATGTAATGGATTGAAGCTAGAATCAAACCCACAACCTTCAAACCTTCTGGCAGATTTGAATATATATTCATACCATATATTGTCATTTTATTTGTAAAGAGCAACAGTCCATTATCTGTTGGATTGCATTTAGAAACTACATTTACACCTTTGGCTGTTTCTTGACCAATGGCTCCTTCCTCTCTGAGTGGTCTGTAAGTCGTTGTAGGCTCAGGGCTCAATCCATTTCAGATATTGACTCTCACACCAGCTTCATCCAGCTTTCCTCAGTCACCAGGATTGTTTTATTCATTTATTAGTTTGGTGTGGAGTATTTGGTATGTGCACATTTTGAACAAAACTCTCTGTGAGGCAGAATCATCCTCAACAGTACAATTGTTAGATATGCCTATAACTTTTTTAATTATATATAACTATTCGAACAGGTGAACGTGACGCTTTTAGACACATAGAAATTGTGTCCAAAGATAAGCCAACACAGAAGCTCATAATATCTTGATATTTTGATATTATTTGATATTATTCCTTCAGAAAAGGAATTATGTTTGAGTTTGTTGCCTTCGAANGCGACATGCTCCTGGGTACTGGTACATCACTCCATCAAATGTATGATATGATCCTGGGCCTCTGATCCAACATGTTGCAAAGCTGTTTGGTGTGCACCCTCTTACTCCATCCTCCACCCTGCAGGACTCATGTTGACCACAGCTGTGAGAGCTGCAAGTCATGGAGCCATAGCTACATGTACAGCGCCTCCCACAGTCTGCATCCAGTATGACAGTTTCTCCTGAGCGGTAGTAGTGACCCTCAAAGCTGCAGCCACAGTCAGCATGAGGGACACAGACCCCTCCACTCAGGAGGTAGCCTGAATTGCAGACACAGCTCTCTTGATCAGGCAGGGGGCAGTTGTAGGTGGAATTGGGGTTGACACATGTAGATGGACATCCTGTACCCTGGGCCTCATAGTGGCTATTGGCTGGGCAGGGGATTTCTAAACACAAGAAACATTTATTCTCAAACTTTGAATATTTAACACCAATTGCATTTCAAAATAATTGCAAATGACTGGCAGACATACCACAGAAGCCAGGATGCCTCCAGCTTTGTGGCTGGATCCCATTTTGTTGACACTGACTTGAGTAGACATTTAGGGCTTGGCACAGAATGGGCTGATACCCTCCGCCGACACAGAGATCATACACACAGCTATCTACAAAAAATCCTGGAGGGAGTTGTTGATGGCATGCAGCAAATGGTCCTGTGCTGTTCTCCAGAATACCACAGTGAGCAGAGTTTCTGTACAGTGCTGTCTGAGCTGCTGTGCAGCCGGCACAGGCCAGACGTTCACACTGATGGTCACACCCAGGCTCATCATCACCAGATGCTTTCCAGCTGTTGGCAAAAACCACATCAGAGCTCACCACTTCACCTTGACGGGTTCGAAAATCATCTTCAGGGTGATTGTTGAAGTTTCCACAGAACCCACATGTGCTATTTTGGTAAGTGTAGGGCAAACTGATCCGGACATATAAACTTCTGTCATATGACACCATCAGGCCAAAGTCAGTGCTGACGATCACAGAGAAACCTGACTGATAAACCTGGATAGAACCGTTTCTGAGGGAAAACGGAACTGTTACAAAGCTTCCATTGACCTGTAAGGATGGCAACAAAAGAATAGTTTATAAATGTAAACACAACACAAAATGTAGGGTCTATGTTACCGGTAGTAAGAAATTCCTGTTACCTTGGCCTGACCCTGATGTCCTTTAACCAGCTCAATAGTTTCATCATGGACAAAGACTTTGACCAGTTGTGTCCATGAAACATGACTGCTCCCCTGATGCCCGTTCTTCCCCTCCACTCTGTAATAGGGCAGTCCATTCTGACACTGCTCTGACAGAATGTAAGTGCATGTGCCTTGAAAGTGAAACCCTGAGTCGTCAAAGGTGTAGTAATGTGGATCTCCACTGACGGTGCAGGTTCGTCTTTGCACTGTCTGGCAGGAGTACTGAAAGGCAGCTGGCCGACAGATTTGGGAGAAGGAGCAGGGATTGTTGGAGCATTGCAGCCCTTGGTTGGTGCAGGTGCACTTCTGTGCACAGGTGCTGTCACTCCAGAAAGAGTCGCCAAGTTGAACAGGTTGATCTTAAAAAATAACAAACCCCCCAAAAAACAGAACAAAGCTGAAAAATTTTTTTACAGTCAAGATTTCTCTCAAAATCTCATCTCAGCAGTTCAGAAAATACTCAGAAACCTTTTTTGAAAATGTTATAAACATCCTGCTAATGCTCTCTTGTAGTTATTTTACTCCATATTACCAACTAAATTCCCATAGTAAGCAGAAGTACGAGCTTACTAATCCTATTTCTTGTTCATTCAATGAAGGTATCCATGTGATAAGGGGTCCATTGGTGCAGTACTACTGGTCTTACCATTGAAAGTGCAGCCTCTTGATCCATGATCCAGTCGGAAAGCCCAGCGACCAGGTACATTGACGTTACTGTTGAGGCGGAAAACTGAGTAATTGCCTGAAGCGTTACTGGAGAAGGATCCAGGAACAGTGAGATGGTGAGGGGAATTAATTGTGTCGTATCCAACCTGGGATAATAAAACACACAGAATTGTATTTAATATGTGTATAGTTCAAACTAATCTTTGTAGTTACATCTAAAGTGAAGAATTGAACAGTAAATAAGATTTAAAATTGTATAACATGATTATACGTGCACTAACCTGTATGTTCCATCTGTTTGGGGATATATTTCCATAGTTCATCAGCACAAAGGAGGACTGGCCTCCAGAGATCAAGACAGCCTGGACTGTTGTTCGCTGAAAAAAATAAATTTCTTACTTTTGTTGTATGGTATTTAGACAAAAGCATACCCATCATACATTTCAAAGAGATGAAAACTTACTGAATTCTCTTGTTGCCAATATGGCATTTCATGCCATGTTGCAACAAACACCCAGCTTGAAGTAAAGTTTAATTGTGGGAAGTAATTATTAATGTCCTCTGTTGCTTGATTGAGGATGTTGCCACTTGTATATTGTTTATAGTAGACCAGACCAGTTTGTCTGTTGTCAAAATCAGTCCAGAACGGAGCGATAATGTCCCAGGTTGAATACATTGGAAATCTTTGAGGTATGTACATAGACCATGGATTATTAAAGGTCATATGTCCATTATGGTTCACCTAATGAAAACAAGGGAAAACTTTTTTCATCATCTGTCAAATTAGTAAGTGTTTTTTAATTTAACATGGAGGCCAATTTTACATACATAAATCTGATTATATTGTTTTCCGAAATACACAAAAGGTTGTTGTAGGACAATCCGAGGGGAGCTTCCATCGAGAGCTGGTTGAGTTGTGTTTCCAGAAATTGGGTAGAGCGGTCCTACAAAAAGCACAGATTTCATTAGACAAATATAAAACAGAAGCACAGTAGAAATTTCTTTGTGCTGAAGTGTCCTTTGGCTGAAAATGCTTAGGATCTAACTACTTATCACACCATGTTTTAATTAAGGAACCCTAGACACAATCCCTAGAAATGAGGCAGCTCTTAATGTTAATTCAATATTTCAAAGCATGTGAAACAAAAGATTAAGAAGTTGTTGCCCTTACTGTAGCTCTCATTGTCGTGTATAGGAGGATGCTCATCAGAAAAGCAACTGTACAGACCGTCTTTCTTACCACACCACTCATACTCTGCACAGTCCAGCTGTTCACAGGGGTCAATCTCAGCTGAATCAAATATATCAGAAAACAACATTTCAAACCATAAACATTACATACGACCAATCAGTAGCTCATTGTCCTGATATTTAGCAAAACAGACATACCACAACGCAAAGGAGAGCGCCAGTCAGGAATGCTTAGACCTAAATTGGTGCAGGTTTTCTCATAAGCAGAGACGGCAGAACATAGCATGCCATTGGCTGATGTGTAGAGGCAGAGATCATAAACACAGGAAGTGAGAAAGGGTTGTGGATCAGAATGCAGGTGACAAGAACTGAATGGGCCGCTGGTGTTGGTGATGACTCTGCACAGTTCTGTGTATTCTTCTATGAAGCGGCAGTCACTTAGTCCATCGCCACTACTTTCATCAGTGGATCCGCATCTAGAAAAGTCGTTGGACATTTAAAAGATTTTAGAGTCAGTAGAATTTTGAAGAAAAATGTGCAATTGCTGAAAATGTATCAGGTAAATGTAGACAAATGCAGTCTGAGCTCACCCTGCTTCGCTTGTGTCAGATTTCCAACTGTGGCCAAACTGGTTGTCGTTTTCCGCCAAGGTACCGTTGGGTAAAACTTTGTCGTCAGTGGGATCACCATTGAAGTTCCCACACATTCCAGTGACTCTGTTCTGGTAGTTGCGGCCCATCCTGACCAGTAAAGTACTGGAGCCATCAAACTGGACTACAACATCGACAGCATCAAACACTATGTAACTTCCCTGCCTCATCACCTGACCAAACGTTCCTGCAGTCGTGGGAAGAGAAACCTCAGCTCCATTTACCTGTTATGATGAGAGTTCAGAAAATAAGACCAAAGGTTTTAGCACAACAAAACTTGTTTTTCATCCAGCATTTAAAATAAAGCTTACCTTCACTCTCTTGTAAGGTCCGAGCCTGACATGAACACTCTCTGGAGGATTTGAGAGGTATATATCAACTGATGACACGAAAGACACAAGGTTGTTTCCTCTGTGTTTGTTGGTGGCCACGACTTTGTACTGAGTTTCATTGTTGTGTCTCAAACTCTCAGTGATGATGTAAGAGCATGATCCCTGAAAATGAGCCAAGGCTCCATCAAAGGTGACGTAATGTGGGTCACCCCATACTGTACAGGTAGACATGGCATCATAACAGCCCAGCTGGCCATCTCTGATGGTGCACTCTTGTGCAGGAGTGCATGATGAGGGACTGCAGATCAGGACATTGGGCGCTTGACATTCACACCGTTGGGAACAACCGTTTGTCCAGAAGGACTCACCAGCCTGCAAGATAAGAAAAAAGTGGAAGTATTAAGTTATGTGACAATATTAAGAAGAACTGAATCTTGAGGTAATAAGGAATGGACTACTGCCATGCTTCTTCTCCAGTTCAAATCATATTTGTAAAACTACAACATGCAGAACCTGATTCATCATCCACCCTAGCCAAGTTTCCACTCCTTCCTGTCAGTTAAGGCTTTTGTTAATTACTGAAGGCATTTCCAATCTGGGTACTAAACAAAAGTGTGAGATGATTTATATAACCTGTCCTACTTGATTTTTGTTTCAAAAGGACATACCACCCAAATAGTTACAGTGCAATTAAAGTAAATGTGCTTGTGCTATTTGCATATTTATAGAAAATTCAAAAGGTAAGTTGAAATAGACTGAATTTCAGTGCTTTTCAAGGCCATGTAAAGAACTTTATACTATCACCACATTCATCCAATCATACTCGCCATCGTGTACACTTTCATAAACCAAGTCACAAATCGGTAGAAAGCTAATGATGCATGGGCTCATTGACATGTAATGGATTGAAGCTAGAATCAAACCCACAACCTTCAAACCTTCTGGCAGATTTGAATATATATTCATACCATATATTGTCATTTTATTTGTAAAGAGCAACAGTCCATTATCTGTTGGATTGCATTTAGAAACTACATTTACACCTTTGGCTGTTTCTTGACCAATGGCTCCTTCCTCTCTGAGTGGTCTGTAAGTCGTTGTAGGCTCAGGGCTCAATCCATTTCAGATATTGACTCTCACACCAGCTTCATCCAGCTTTCCTCTCAGTCACCAGGATTGTTTTATTCATTTATTAGTTTGGTGTGGGGTATTTGGTATGTGCACATTTTGAACAAAACTCTCTGAGGTAGAATCATCCTGAACAGTAAAATTGCTAGATATGCCTATAACTTTTTTTAATTATATATAACTATTCGAACAGGTGAACGTGACGCTTTTAGACACCTAGAAATTGTATCCAAAGATAAGCCAACACAGAAGCTCATAATATCTTGATATATTGACTGTTTTTGATTTTGCTGTGATGTCATACAGAAAAGGAATTATGTTTGAGTTTGTTGCCTTCGAATTCAACACCTCAAATGATTTTTAGTTCATCAAAGCCACTGTGGAACTGTTGTTTAGGTTGTTCTGACTTTTTGAGCCAATAGATGAAGAATAAAGTAACCTGAGATGACCTACATTAAAGTAGAATCCATCATACTGGCAGCCACAGCTTTCCACAGGGACACAGCTTGATCCACTCCTGGAAAAACCTTCATCACAGAAACATCCCTCAGAGCAAACATGGTCACAGGCAGCATCGATGCTGCTGGCACAGGTGTGGCCACAGTCTGTTCCACACAGCTCATAATGACTGTTGGCTGGGCACTCAATTCCTGTATACATGATAAGATAAAGGATGACAAGTTGGTTAAAACAAGTTCAAACATAGTAGACACATTTTGAGAGATTTGAGGACAACACTTGCTCGATTGATAGCACACTGCCTTCCATACTCACTGCAAGTGGTGTTTTGCCTCCAAGGGTAGACTCGGACATTAGCAGAATGACAGGCACTGACGTACGTCTCTAGAGCCCTGCACAGAAGATCACTGCCTCGATTTCCCGACACGCAGACATCAAAGACACAGTCACTGAAATACGGTGCTGGATCCACCTCCTCGTGGCAGAAGCTGAAGGGGCCGTCAGCTGCCTGAATCACCTCACACTGAGCCCTGGCAGATCGATCATCATTGCATTGTGGACATGAAGAGCCACAGCCGTCACTACAGGTGTAGTTCCCAGGAACCTTCCAAGCTGCTCCAAAAACATCTGCTGAGTTGGACAATGATCCACTTGGGGTGTGGAAGTCATCATTTGGATTTCCATTGAAGTTTCCACAAAGTCCACACATGTTTCCTCTGATGAAGATAAGAAAGACTGAATCAAAGTTTATACACTTCAATATCAATGGCACAGACAAGCAAGAAATGAAAAAAAACAGCCTCTATATTTTAGATGAAACAGTTTTATCTCAAAATACATATAAATATTTGGTCTAATTAGCAATGATGATATACTTATGTAACAGCAAATTTAAGCTCAAGTATATAAGCTACCTGTATCTTGGGGATATAGAAATGGAAACTGTGCTACTTCCATCATATATGACACTCAGTCCAAACTCTGCGTTGACAAATGTTTGAG
>NW_015114935.1:186025-189854 GCF_001443285.1 Poecilia latipinna
AGCTAACTTGATGAAGAATAAAGTTACATGAAATGACCTACATTGAAATAGAATCCATCATACTGGCAGCCACAGCTTTCCACAGGGACACAGCTTGATCCACTCCTGGAAAAACCTTCATCACAGAAACATCCCTCAGAGCAAACATGGTCACAGGCAGCATCGATGCTGCTGGCACAGGTGTTGCCACAGTCTGTTCCACACAGCTCATAATGACTGTTGGCTGGGCACTCAATACCTTTATACATGAGGGGAAAAAATTAAAATAAGTTCAAACTCAATAAATTAGTTTGAAGCCCAATTTGAAGGACTTTAGAGAAAAATACTTATTTTATGGATTACTTTAATAGTACACTGCCTTCCATACTCACTGCAAGTGGTGTTTTGCCTCCAAGGATAGACTCGGACATTAGCAGAATGACAGGCACTGACGTACGTCTCTAGAGCCCTGCACAGAAGATCACTGCCTCGATTTTCCGACACACAGACATCAAAGACGCAGTCACTGAAATACGGTGCTGGATCCACCTCCTCGTGGCAGAAGCTGAAGGGGCCGTCAGCTGCCTGAATCACCTCACACTGGGCCCTGGCGGATCGATCATCATTGCATTGTGCACATGAAGAGCCACAGCCATCACTACAGGTGTAGTTCCCAGGAACCTTCCAAGCTGCTCCAAAAGCATCTGCTGAGTTGGACGATGCTCCACTTGGGGTGTGGAAGTCATCATTTGGATTTCCATTGAAGTTTCCACAAAGTCCACACATGTTTCCTCTGATGAAGATAAGAAAGACTGAATCAAAGTTTATACACTTAAATAACAATGGCACAGGCAGGCAAGAAATAAAAAAAAAACAGCCTCTATATTTTAGATGAAACAGTTTTATCTCAAAATACATATAAATATTTGGTCTAATTAGCAATGATGATATACTTATGTAACAGCAAATTTAAGCTCAAGTATATAGGCTACCTGTATCTTGGGGGTATAGAAATGGAAACTGTGCTACTTCCATCATATATGACACTCAGTCCAAACTCTGCGTTGACAAATGTTTGAGATCCACTTCCATAAATTGACGGGCTTCTATTGAGGACAATTGGAAGGTTTCTTGTGATTCCATTCACCTGCGAAGAAGAAAAGTATTTCATGGAAGAAGCACAACTGATGTTTTTACACTAGTACTGATGCAGATATTAAGAGCTGAACAGTTTTTTGGTAATATGCCAAGAAGAAATCTTTCAGCTTTTAAATGTTTGTACAAAAGTAATTTCCAATCAACTTCAGACAATTTGAAACATATTGAGAAATCTATCAGACAAAATTCCCTTACCTCCACAGTTCCCCTGTTGCCTCTCGACATGCGCACATGATAGCCCACGACATCAACAACAACTTCAGCCGTGATAGAAACTGGCAGTCCAAACCACGGTTCATTCTTTGCTTTCACAGAAAACTGGTGAAGATCCACAGTGTCATTGCAAACTGTTGCCAGAACATAGCGGCAGGTTCCCTGGAAGTCGTAGGCCTTGCCATCAAAGGTCAGGTAGTGAGGGTCTCCAGAGGCAGAGCAGGTGCCATGTGGGTTGGGATGGCAGCCAAACTCACCCCCTACAACATGGCAGGACTCCTGAGGTCCACATGCATTTGGGGAACACTGGACTATACCAGTTACACCATTACAGGTGCAAAAGCTCTGACATTCTTCCCCATCCCAGAACTGTTCACCAGCTTGCCGATAGCGTCCATCATGAAAGCATCCACAGGATGTTGGAGGCACACACTGGTTACCACTGAGAACAAACCCATCATTACACTGGCACCCCTCCTGGCATTGAGTGTCACAAGTGAAGGGGAAGGAGAGGCTGGGGCAGGAAGACGGACATGAACTTCCACAGAGTTCATAATGACTGTTTGATGGACAGGTTAGTTCTGTTTGGGGGCACAAAGGCAAAAGAAGTAAAAAGTGATGAATATGTTAATTTCAAAGACATCTCTATCAAATGTGGTTCTAGAACTTACCACAGCCAGTTGCATTCCTCCACTGTCCCAGGGATACACTGTTATGTTGACACATCAGTGCATAATCTCGTAGGACCTCACATAGTGTTGATGCTGGATCACTGGAGCCCTGGAGGATTTCTACACATGCATCTACCTGCTGCCATGGGTTCACTGCAGCCCAGCATGAAGTAAATGGTCCAGTGTGTGAAGTAAGAACTCCACAGTACTCAGTGGAATTGAAATTAGTTGCAGAGTTACGAGGTCTGTTTTCCACGCAGTGATCTGCCAGGGAGCCATCTCGCCAACTGTCCCCAAACACCTGGGAGTCACTGACCAGAGTGCCATTGGGTGTACGGAAATCATCATGCTGGTCAGCATTGTAGTTTCCACAAAGTCCACCTAATAAACCACTGTAGACACCTGGTGCAGTGACACGGACAAAGTGAGGCCAGACAGTCTGCAGAGTTACACCAAAGTCTGTGCGAAGGATGACACTGTGAGTGCTGCTTTGGAAGATGCGGATTCTGTTGGACCCAGAGCTAAACGGCAGTCTGATCAGCTGTCCATCAACCTTTAANTAGACACCTGGTGCAGTGACATGGACAAAGTGAGGCCAGACAGTCTGCAGAGTTACACCAAAGTCTGTGCGAAGGATGACACTGTGAGTGCTGCTTTGGAAGATGCGGATTCTGTTGGACCCAGAGCTGAATGGCAGTCTGATCAGCTGTCCATCAACCTATAATACATTTAAAAAAAACAACAACTTTTAGAAAAGTTATTGGGGTAGATGGTAAAAATATTTCAAAATGGATATAGAAATTTTGCACTTCTCATCACTTCCAGATATAATCAAATCTTACTAATCTTACTAATAAAAAATGTACTATATATAATGTATCCATTGTTTGTAGACATACGGTGAATAACTTATTCCCTACAGCAGTTAAAGAGTGTTGATTGTGTAGAGCTGATAAAAAGTTAAACATTTTCCTTCTTTCTTTTAACACATATTTTTGGTTGTTCTGATTAAATAGATTGAAGATAAGTAAGTGCACTCAAGGTTGTCTCAAAATATGCAATATGTACACTAAGTTTGGTTTTATCAAGCTATTTTAACATTTTTTTATTTAATTAAATATTAGTTATATGTAATAATCTTCAAACAAAACTACACTTCTATGTAATTTACCATATTTTCCGCACTATAAGGCGCACCTAAAAACCTTAAAATTCTTCAAAAGTCGACAGTGCGCCTTATAATCCGGTGCACCTTATATATGGACCAATATTGAGCCACAACAGATCTAGGAACTACGGTAACCAGCAGCCGACTTCATTTTCGCCCGTAAAAGAAGCGTGTGGTGCATTCTGGGATAGTTGTCAGAATGGTGGTTTGTTAATAAAGTTTGACTGACCTATCTACCTACGACCGTCTAGAATCAGGTCATCTGCAGGTCATTTAGCACCACGTTCTCCACGAACATGCTGTGTGCGAACGGAGAAGGGTGACCAGAGTCCGGCCACGCCCCGGCCCAGTCACGGAAGGCTCTTCTCGCTGACCGGAGTCGGACTGTTTTGTTGATATTCCCTTTTAGTGCAGCTCCATCTAGTGGATGCATAACGTAATGCCAGCTTCTACTGCAGCATCTATTCTATGCGCCTTATAGTGCAGTGCGCCTTGTATATGAAAAAAAGTTTTAAAATAGGCCACTCATTGAAGGTGCGCCTTATAGTGCGGAAAATACAGTACTTGTTTTATTTGTAGAAAATAATTTCTATCACTCACCTTAACAGTGCTACTACTTGCCATCTCAATAGCAACTTGT
>NW_015114935.1:195927-196210 GCF_001443285.1 Poecilia latipinna
CTATTGCAGGCGTCACAGACTGTTGAATATATTTTTGCTAATTTTGCATTAGTGTAATGTGCTTTATAGAATATTTTGCACTGTATCAAAACATGCCGGGCACAGATCGAAGACTTATGAATTAGATTCCTGGCAGCCTCCCACGACTCCCCCTCCACCTCGGCACCCAGCTCCCCTTCCCACGCTGTTTTTACAAGAGCTGCAAATCTTGAGGTGTTGATATTACTAATAGAGTTATATAAAAATGAAATTAATTTTTTGCGTTGAGGATCTAATTGCAGGA